>NC_040045.1:44947755-45157890 GCF_003713205.1 Coffea eugenioides | reverse complement strand
CTTGATCTGGCTCCCTGCATATGTTCCCACCATCTCCAAAAGTTCCATGTATAGTCTTGAATGCCGTCCCATGCAACAGGGAATATTGCCCAGGCCATCTCTCTTGCTTTGCAATGAAGTAATGCATGTTCAATAGTTTCTTGCTCTTCCCCACAGCACTTGCAAGTCGGATCACCCTTGCCCGTCCTTCTAAAGATTTCCTCATTAGTTGGAAGGATGCAATGGAGACATTTCCACAAAAAGTGCTTAATTTTGTGTTTGATGTTTAGTCCCCAAATCTGGTTCCATACCTTAGAACGTTCTTTGTTTGTGCTGGAGTTAACATGCGCCTTTTTCTTCTCATTGGTCTCTTTGATTCGCTCTTTGGCCCTAGCATAACCAGATTTAGTAGAATAGCAGCCATTTGCTGTATATTTCCATTTGAACCTATCCTTTTTGTGGAATATACTGAGAGGAATTGCCATGATTGCCTCTGCCTCCTCCTTTGCGAAAAGTCCTTGAATAATGTCCTTGTTCCATTGCCTCCCTTTAATCAGATTGCTAACCTTGCTCAGTTGGTAGCCATTTGGTTTGGGAGTAGAGATTCTTCCACTTTTTGACCCCTCTACCCATCTGTCTTCCCAGATTTCGACCGTGGATCCATCCCCAATTTGCTTCCACATCCCACTTTCCAACAATTCTAATGAGCTGTGTAAACTTTGCCAAATCCAGGATGCCCCAGCCTTTACCTTAGACTCAAAGATATTTGAGTTAGGGAAGTACCTGCTTTTCATGACTTTGCTAACTAACAAGTTGGGCCATGTAAGGATTCGCCAAACTTGTTTGGCTAGCAAAGCTTCATTGTAGCATAACAGGTCCCTAAACCCAAGCCCACCATTCTCCTTCCTCTCGGCTATATCAGTCCACTTCTTCCAATGCATCCTTTTTTCCCCTTCGTCATTTCCCCACCAGAATCTGGCCATTAACCCACTTAGCTCTTTACACAAGCTTTTGGATAATCTGAAAACAGACATGGCATAAGATGGGAGAGCAGTAGCCACTGCTTTTATCAAGACCTCTTTCCCTGCATTACTTAAGAGTTTCCCTTTCCAACTCTGGGTTTTAGTCATCATATTTTCTTTAATAAACCTGAACACACTGTTTTTGGTCCTTCCCACAACTAAGGGTAACCCCAGATACTTCCCTTGTGTAACATGTTGGATTCCACCTAACCTTTGTAAAACCTCCTCTTTCTCTCTGCTGCCTGTATTTTTACTGAAGAAGACCGCAGACTTGTTGATGTTGATTTGTTGCCCTGATGCTTTCCCATAGGCCTCAAGTATTTCTTTTATATTTCCTGCTTCATCACCATTAGCTTTACAAAAGATAAGTGAGTCGTCAGCAAAAAAGAGATGAGAAACTTTGGGGCCTTGTCTTGCAATCTTGACTCCTGTGATTTGTTTGTTACGCACAGCTTTGTTAAGAAGGTTAGAGAGCCCTTCAGCACAAAACAAAAAAAGATACGGAGATAGGGGATCTCCCTGCCTAATCCCTCTCGAAGGCCTAACATACCCTCTCTTAACACCATTAACGTTAAAGGAGTAAGACACCGAGGACAGACAACCATGCATCCATCTAATCCACAGAGGGGCAAACCCCATCTTACAAAGTATGGCATAAAGAAAATTCCATTCTACTCTATCATATGCTTTGGAGAGATCAAGTTTAATGGCCATGTACCCCTCTTTCCCCTCTCTTTTTGACTTCAGCCAGTGCATGTATTCATGTGCTACCATGACATTGTCCAGGATTTGCCTATTTGGGACAAAAGCAGCTTGGGAGTAACTAATGCAGGAGTTAAGACAAGGTTTGAGTCTGTTCACCAAAACCTTAGAGATGATTTTGTAAAAAACATTACACAGACTAATAGGCCTAAAGTGAACCAGGTTGAGGGGGTTGTCTATTTTAGGAATAAGGGTGACTAGGGTCTCATTGATAGCTTTCGGAAGGCCACCAGTGTGAAAAAAGCTTCGAATAACATTCACTACATCTATTTTAATAATATCCCAATATCTTTGAAAGAAAATTGGAGACATACCGTCTGGCCCAGGAGATTTGTTGGAGTGCATGGAGAACACAGCACTCCTGATTTCCTTCTCAGTGACAGGTCTGGTAAGTTGCAGGTTCATCTGCTCAGTGATAGTCTTAGGAATACCATTTAATATCTCATCAAATTCTGATGGCTTCGAGGATGTGAACAACTTGCTGTAAAATTGAGCAATTTCCTCCCCAATCTCATCCTCAGTTGCACACCATCCTCCCTGTTCCTTCTCCAGTCTGGAAATTCTGTTCCTTTTCCTTCTACCCTTCACGACAGCATGAAAATAGGCTGTGTTCTTGTCCCCATTTTGAAGCCAATTGATTATTGCCCTTTGGTTCCAATAAAGTTCCTCTTGCTTGTAGGCATCAGACAATTGTTTCCTAAGCATCCTAATGGTTTCTTTATTATCACTACCATGTCTGGTCCTCAAAGCTTGAATCTCTTCTTTGATCTTTTTGATTTCTATCCTGCTATTTAACCTCAACGTTCTGCTCCAAGCTGAGAGGGACATCCTACATTGCTTTATCTTCCTGCTGATTCGCATACCTCTGGACCCCACTTGATTTTTGCCCCACGCCTCTTGGATTAAGCCTTCTACTTCCCTAAATTGTAGCCATCTGGGATCAAAGTGAAATCTCCTTTTTGGCTTCCTAATTCTAGGTTCTGTCTCCAGCAGGATGATGTTGTGATCAGAGGCTTCAACCTCAATATGAGTTACTCTTGCATCTTTAAAAACCTCACACCAATCAGCACTTGCAAGAGCTCTGTCCAATCTCTGTTTAATTTCGCCCTCACCCTCCCACAGGTTACTCCAAGTCCAAGGTAGACCCTCAAACCCGCACCCAACTTGGGCTACCCTTTTTCTGACTCTGTGCTCCGTTTCCTGCTTTATTGTTGTGTTGGGTTAATGGGTCCGTTCCATATTTGATATTTCCCCCTCCCAAATTTCGTGCCCAAATTACCCTTGACCTAAGCAAGTTCAGCAAGACGTTTGAACATTGAAAGGATGCTTATGGTCACCAATTTTTTGGCATATTGCAAAAAGTTACTCAGAAAAAATAGAAAACTATCCTCCAAACGCCAAAAAAAAAAAAAAAACTCATATAGGCAATAATGTATATCGAATCACGATTAGATACATAATACATACGTATAATTTGAATTTCAAATTTAAATTCAAATTAATTATTATGTTTCCAACACAGTGATAATATGCACATTATTCGTATGTAATAAATTAATAAAAAAAATAAAAAGAAAATTCCTAGTTAGTAGTTTTGGAACGAACTTGTTGCACTTTGGCATGCCTAAAATGTTGTATGCACAAGGATAAAGAAATTTGGATAAGCAATAACTAGATGTGGTGCTATAATAACTGTATGTGGTGCTATCATATATTCTTCACAAAATAGAATATGAATCAATGCGGGGAACTAGCGCAAAGTAAAGTAAACAAAATTGTTGGGAAGATTTATCTAAGTCTAATTTTGGAAGTCAACGACACCAACAGTTTCCTCGTTGATAAGGAATGTTGCACTTTCTCCACTAGAAATTTGGGAGATGCAAATGTAGTTTTAGACACCGATATTTAGTCTATGTACCAAATTGGTCCTGAATATTTCAATCAAAATAAATGTAGCCTCCAACGTTTATGATATTAGGCATATTTAGAACAATTGACAAAAATTCAGTATTAACTAACAGTCAAAATCTAAATGCCATCAGTCAACAATTTAGGCTTTGTATTTTAGGTCCCTAATATTTGGAAATTAAATCATTATAGTCTCATAAAATCTGAATAGCAGTATCGAGACTTTTAGAATGAAGCGAAACGCAAATTATAATAAAATTATATAAGATGGGTAATAAGAATTCCAGTTAAACTTCTTTTTCTTCTTTTTTTTTTATTCCATTGCATTTGTCATTCCATTAATTTCTAATATACTTCTTCTCTTTTGCATAATTAGTCTCAAATTTGGTATAATATCTGTAATTATTATTAAATAATTAGCTGATAATAATTTCTATCATTTCTTTTACCTTTTAGTGATAATCAAACGATTTACTTAAATCATTTTAGAATGTGAAAAATATATATTATAAGTAAATTAAGTTGATCCTTTTTTTTTTACTTTTGTATTCATTGGGTTGTCAATTGAATTTGAAATGAAGTTTATATATTTTATAAGATTATTAGAATTACTCATAAATATCAACGTACATGAATACCAAACTAAATATTGAAACTTTAGATTTTAACAGTTAGGAAGACAACAAGAAACAAAAAGAAGTGTTTTGAAAAGTTCCTAAAAGCAATTCATATCGGTACTCACCTTGATTATATTTTATAATCACAACTTCTAACTACAGCAATTTGAGGCCTATATCCACAAGTCATGCAAGAATTTGTGTAGTAGTCATGATAATAAACTTTTACATTAAAACTAGAATTTCCCTTTTATATTTGAGTAAATTTATTTTGTATGTTACTTGCATATTGTCATCTAATCGTAACTTATTCAACAAGAAGATACTCCTTGGGGTTAATATAATGATTATTTTTTAGGTAAAGTGTTTTCATGAAATTTTTGTAGGAATTTAGGAATACATTTTTAATAGATTGAATTCAAATGACATTTTATTTTATCTTAAAATTCCTAATTATGACTACTTGAGATTCAAGGGACCATATTGATCGAAAGTTCAAACACTGGGGACTAAAAATGTAAAGTCAAAACTTTTGACTAACACTAATTTAGTTTTGACCGTTAGTTATTACTATTTTTCCGTTAATTGTTCTAAATTTGCCCAAAATTAGAAATTGTGGGAACTAAATTTGTTTTGACTAAAACTTTAGAAACTAGTTTAGCACGCAACCAAAATATTAAGGATCAAATTTGCAATTATCTCTTTAAGTGCAGCAATCGATATGCTTATTCAAAAGTTGTGCGTGCAGCATTTAGAAAACAGGAGTGATTAGTGCCGTGTGCGGCATTCCTTTCACACAAATCATTCAGGAGTAATGAAGGACTATAATACATAATCAATTTACGGTCGTTGCTTATACATTTCAACCATTATGGTAGTGCCATCATGCATGCAGTGGAAGAAACCTACTACTCATTTAAGCAAATTAATCTTGTTTAGAAATCAAGAACCTGGAGTTGAAATACAACCTAGGTGACGAATAAAGAAGGCATATATGTCAAGAAAAACCATTTCATTTTTAAACCAAAACTGACTTCCAATGGAAAGATTTTCAGCATCAAAATCCCACCGAAAGCTGGAAATTTGTCAATCCGAATACTTGTCCAAGGACTACGTCCATATTTCTAGATGGAAATACGTTCCACCGTGCAAATGTTATGGTGACTCATGATTTGTGGGTCTTCAATGCGCATCCGATTCTTTCTTGAAATTATTAGGTTGTGATTGGAAGCATAACTCATGGTTGTTGATTATGATAATCAAAACTCCATCATTTGGCGCAAGTAGGACAGCCTCTACCTACTTTATTTGAATTGCAAATTAGGCTCTCACACTAGTAATTTTTCTTTCTTTCTTTCTGAAGAATCAAGTGTTGACAGCTTAAATACGTCTCCCAAGTCCCAAGTCCCAAGTCCCAAGTCCCAAGTCCCAACACAACATTTTCATTTCCTAGTCAACCTTTTCACCAAAAAAGAAAATTAATACTTACAAAGCAGCAAGGGTCAGTATAGTCATATTGAATTGCAAAATTTCCGACCATATCTTGGTAGAGGTGGTGGTGGGAAAAACCGGAGGGGTAGATTGGAATGACAATTAATAATAGCAACAACAGGGTGCTGAGTCAGGCTGAGGGAGGGGAAGACAATGAATAATGAGAGAGAGAGAGAATGAATCAATATGCATCCAAAAGAACGGAAAAAAAAAAAGGGATTGCTAACTACCAGAAAAAAAAAGAAAAGAACAAAATCTACCAGGAAAATGAAGAAAGTTTTATCAATTTTTAGGGGAGCATCATTTTAATTTTTACCTCTCAATAATGAAAGAGATTTATATTTTAAATATTTTAAATTATTTATTTCATAATTTAATGACGAATCTAATTGAAGACATGATAATTAAAATGGTCGGTAGAATATTAATCATAATAAAAAAAAGAAGAATAGGAGGAGAAGATGAGTAGTCAGTGATAGCAAGCGTTAGCGTGATTCCAGAAGATTTAATTCGGTGAATGCGTGCATCGAAAATTTATCATATATGCCCTGCCGCAACGTGCCTCCTCAGCTCTTGGGCCCGCTCCACAACGCTCCACGCCCCCCCCCTCCGTTTCTTTTCTTCTTCTTCTTCATATTCCTGTTCGTCCTCACATTTCCCGTAAATAATTACTAGTATTTATTTATCATCCATTTTCTTTTTCATGTATATTCCTGATCCCATCTATTTCTCCATCTCTTCTTTCTCCAATAAATGATAAAACCATTCTGATTCCATTCCCCCATCGGTTACTCTCATCCTTTTCTCTTCATCTCCGCTCTCCCTTTCCTCATTTATTTTACAGCATATATTTCTCTAGTTCCAGAACGCCCTTTTCTCTGTGGTTTTGTCTTGGGGTATGCTCCTTCTGATTATTGCATTGCTTTTTCTTTTTTTTTTCAAGTGGGTTCTTTTTTATTTTTCATTTTCTGAAATGTGCTGATTGGATTCTGCAGGATTGATTTTGAGTGGGATTGAATTCCTTGTTGGCTCTCCCCAAAGGTGACTTCCAGGTAGTTTTTTTTTGAAAGAACCCTCCTCTATTTAATCTGCGAGAAGTAGCCAAAACAGATAATGAATAGATCTTTTAACCACTGCGGAGCTTTGTAATATTTCTTTCTTAATATTTCTGAAGATCAACGTTTTCCGTTTCCTATCCATTTTCTGTTGAAAAAGTTGTGATTTGATTAGAATAAATTGGCCTTTGGTTTTCATGATTTTATCTGAAGAAAGGATTTGCTACAAATGAACCATTTTGTTGTCTTGTAGTGTTTAAATTAGTTTCGGTTCCGTTTTGTATATTTTATTGTACTAGTATATTGTATGATGACTGGAAAAAAGCGGCTGTGGAGAGAACCTTAAAAGGAAAAAAAAAAAAAGAGAGAAAAGATCTTTAACTGCTGAGTTTGTTGCATGCATATGATCTAGATGTAAATGTAGTGATGCCATGGGGAATTCCAGGTTTTGCCATTTTTTAAGCTCATCTGATGAGATGGGTGATGTGCTTGTATAGAAAATGGGGCACTGACAATGGCAGTTTTCTCGGGAATTTGATTTGTTGCCTGACTTTTTGCTCTATAAATTTGTTGTTGTGGAAAATGTGCTGCCAGAGAAGTTTAATCAGCATTCTATTTGCTGCAACTTAATCAGCATTCTGTATAGCATTAGTTATTTTTTCTTTTTCTGCAGGTAGATTATTGCTGGTCATCATAAATTTTGTTTAGTCGAAAGAGCATCCTGGTGAATTACTTGTTGGTCCTAAAAAATGTTTGAAGAAAATAATGGTAACTCATCACTACCAGTTTTTATTGATGAGAGTCGTGTTCAGTTCCCTGCTACTGCAGCAAATCAGCTACAGCTATTTGGAAACTGTGAGTTTCTGTTTATGTGACTGGCAAAGTATGACAGTTTGTGCAGTTTGCCTACTCTTTTGACTGCAAAATGACTTGATGCCATGTTGATTTTTTACCTGGATTCACATGATTTTAGTAATTCCCTGGTAACCCCCCCCCCCCCCCCCCCGGGGGTGGGGGGGGGGGCGTGTTGATGGACTTTTATATATTTAGTTGTTTGTTGTTGTTGACTTTGTTTATTCAATTGTTTCTACGTGGAGTATATAATGGATGTAGACAGTATCTCAAACTTCTGAGCTTTCACTTGCATGTGGCTTGTTGAAGTTAGCATGATATTTGCCTTAAGATACTCTTTTTTTTTTTTTTCAATTTTCTTGTAGCCAGTGAGTAAATTAGATATTTGTTGTGTATTGGTGGTTTGATGTATTTAATGTCCTCTAGAAAAAACACAACTATTGTTTTTCTTTCTTGCTATTTTGGTTCTTAATGTCTATATAAATCCTCAATATCTCTCTGCAAAGTTGTCATTAGCCTTTTTCAGTTTGTGCAAAACTGTTATTTTTTGGATCTTGTCTGTGAAGTTAATGGTGGTGTTGTCTCACTGTCAGTCCTGGACTTCTGTTTTTTTTTTTAAATTTGTCTTTAGTAATTAGATGAACCATCTTCATCAATGTGAAGCATGTTTCTGTGAAGAAATACTGCCACATATAGCATGTCTGGTAGTTTATTTAGGCATTGGCAAGAACTGGTTGGCTAATAATTGCCTTGTAACCGATATTCATAAGCATTAATTAGACAAGTTGACTTGCCAACTAATTATTGAATTTGGTAAATCATCAAAGTAAATGGTCTCTGATGGCTTCTACTTCTGCATAGCTTGCCAGTATTCCCATATTAGTTACTATCATGTAGTAGACTTAGTTGTAAGTGAAAAAGAAGCCAATAACATATTAATCGTCTTGGAGAACTTTCTTGGAATATCAAGGCGGGGCACACCAAAGCTATTCCAGTTAGATACTAAAATTTGTTTATAGGAGAAGAAAATGTAGGTTACTGCATAACTGATCATAGATAAGAGTTCTCTTTTGGATACCTTGTGCTCAAGAATCGTATTAACTATGACCTATGACAACAAGGAGAGTTTGAAAATTCCCTCTTCCATGTAGCTCTATTACTGTTTCAATGGTTGTTTTGTGCTACATATCTTCTTGTAAGTATAGTTGTTGATCACCTTCTATAACGTTTTGGTCTTATGACTCTTAAATAAATTCTGACGAGCATTTTACATTTTGTCTTTGTGTGACAGTGTCCTATGGATTTAATGCTGATCCAGTAAATTATTTTGGAAATGAGCATAATGCTACCCTTCTTCGGCCTAATAAACGAAGCCGGGAAGCAGAAGCAATTGCAAGTCAGCAGAAGCTTCACATTTCTTTGAATAACAACATTTATCATGATGAAGTGGATCGAAAGGCACGCATTCCTAACCAGAATCCTGTATCAACTGGTTTAAGGTTATCATATGATGATGAAGAACGTAATTCTTCTGTAACCTCAGCAAGTGGAAGTATGACAGCAGCATCATCAATTATCTGGTCAGCTGGTGACAGTATCAGAACTGAACTTGACCGGCAGAAAGAAGAACTTGATCAGTATATTAAAGCTCAGGTATTATTGGACTCCTCCTCTGCACAGGCAACTGTCTGTTTCAGTTAATGAAATAGGTTAAAATGCTTAGGCTTTTGCTATTCCCCTATGCTGGATAGTTTAATGACCTTATATTCTCGCTTTTACATTGAATTTCTCAGCATCATTGTTTGGCTACTCGGTCTACATTTCACTTTTCTTACATTTTGGTTTTTTAAATTTTGATGGACTCCACCACTTTCAACTGAAAGTTTACTTGATCCAGTCCTAGTTTTGTAGCCAGCATGTGTTGTTTCTGTATAATCATTCTGTCCAGAATGCGGGAATCATCTTGGTGAATTACATATGGATTCTGAATACTTTATCATATCTAGTTTTGACAGGGGCAGAGAGGGATAGCTATTATTGGAGACAAAATTTAGTTAATCCATATTTTGAGCATCCCAGGTTGTAGTAAGTGAAGAACCATAAATGACCATGGCAGTTTGTGAAGTGCCTCTCTCTTTTGTTTGTTTTTCTTTGTTGGAGAGGAATAGTATTTGCATTTTAATTCAACAATTTGATCAGGTTTCTGGTAAAGTTTTTACCCAGTTAATTATCAAAGACGCAATATGCGGTCATTTGTGGCCTATGTGGAAAAACCTGATGATGGATTTGGGAGGAAAAGTTTGTTTAAGACGCTGAGTATTTCTTTACTTTGTTGTGTGTTAATTTTTATCATGCTAGCATGATGCCTTAAAAATATCATTAGCCCTCGTTAACTTGTTTATTCATTTGGATTCTTTACTCTCTTGCATTCAGTATATGTGGATGTATTATTTACGCATGCTTTTTTCTTTTTGTGCAGGAGGAATATCTTGCCAAAGGAGTAAGGGACATGAAGAAGAGACACATGGCTTCCTTTTTAAGTGCCATAGAGAAAGGTGTCAGTAAGAAGTTACAAGAGAAAGATATCGAGTTAGAGAACATCAATCGCAAGAACAGGGAACTGGCTGAGAGAATGAAACAAGTCGCAACTGAAGCTCAACAATGGTGCTATAGGGCCAAGTACAATGAGTCAGTCGTCAATATCTTGAAAGCCAACCTTCAACAAGCCCTGCAAGGTGCTGCTGACCAAGGGAAAGAAGGGTTTGGTGACAGTGACAATGACGATGCAGCCTCTTGCATAGATCCAAACTACCACCTCAGTGTTCCCGGTGGGTCTGGAAAGTCTACTGCAGCGAAAGGGAACACGATTTGCAGGACATGCAAAGCGAAGGAGGTGTCTGTTCTATTGATGCCTTGTAGACACCTCTGCTTATGTAAAGATTGTGAAGGATTAGTTAATGTTTGTCCTGTATGTCAACTGATTACAACTGCTAGTGTCCAGGTGTACTTGGCTTGAAAATATCCAATAAAAGACCTTAACAGTGAGAAACCATGCAGTGACATCGTGGGACCTGTGATAGAGTTTGGTATTTCCAATCGATACTTTCATGAAGATTATGCCAATGTTGGCCTCTTTTTAACTTTCCAATGCACACTTGAATAGTGGAAAATTATCTACTAACGCTGCCCCGCTCATGATGCAGTTTGGCATTTCCGATCCATATGAAAGTGTGCATCAATTTTGGCCTTGAATTTCCTGGCTAAATTCTTGAACTTTCTCAAACTCCTCAATAAACTATCTGGTGTTGTATGGATGAGCATCCTTTGTTGTGGGATCAAAGGATTTCCATCTGACACTGATCCCGTCCGGTTGAGTCTCATCATGAAACGGGCAGATTTGGGAATGGTTACTAACTATTTCCCGTCCAATTGAGTCTCATCCTTTTGTTTTGGTTGGTTTAGCTCTAATATTCACGTTCATATGCTGTTGTTCCTTTGGAAGCAACCTCTGTCTCAGCCTGATGCAAGATAAATCAATGTTAATGAGAATTCCTGTCTTACGTGCTATTCTTGCTTTTGAATTTCACGAGTGACGACCGAGGAGCAGGAAAGTTTGAAAGAAAAACTTTTACCGTTTAATTGAAGGGATTAAATTTCAGAGTATCTATCCTCAAATTAAAAACTGGCAAAAAATAAAATTAAATGAAATAAAGTTTTCAGTTTCACACACCCGTATCAAGTCAGAACAAAATTCTATTGCATCTCGGAGCTCAGACTGCAACTCAAGGATTTGTAATATTCCTCCTTAAAAGAAAAACAGAAAATTTTAAAATCAATACGCGTGTAATGCAGCAGCACCAGCAGTTATCTTTCCAATACGGAACTAATAGCAGTTTCCGAAACTGCGGGTTTTTGCTTGTTGCCTTATTTGATCTTAAAAAACACAATGAGCTCAAGAATGAGTTAATTTCTTCATAATGCGCTTGCAGATTGTCGGAGTCACCTGTACTTCCCTTGAGGGATCTCGAAAACTCGAAACATGCATGAAGACATCAGTAGCTACCAGCTACCGAAATTCAGAACAATCTGCGCGCGGCATTCATCACCTACCTAGTGGTAGAGTTACCATAATAAGCAAAACTAGAAACAGTATTGACCAGTAATTAACTGCTACAGAACTCCTTCAACACAAGTATGATAGACAAAAGAGGTACTTGCATCCATACTCTCTAGACAATAAAGCCCTGATCCTCTGGCAAGGAAATTGTTATCACAAGGTGTAGAAGCAAGTGTCAAGCATCCACGGGAAAAATTACATCCACCTCAACGATGCCTCATCATTGATCTAACAAGTTCAATGATCCTATAATACTCAAAGAACAAACAAGACTTTGAACCTTCAAGCCCATTCCTAGTAGACCGATTGCCTCCTGCAAGATTATTGCAAGGGCTCCCACCGATGATTAAATCAAAACCGCCAAATGTCGACATGCATTTCTCTAGCTCATGTGCAGTGACCATTCGGATATCATGAAAGTGAATTAGCTTGCCTTGTTGATTGGTTTCATCCCACCAACTTTGAAGTATTTTTCTGCAAGTTTCTGATATCTCAACAGAAACAACATTCCTGAGGGGAATCCCAAGCCGGTGCAATGCCACTTCAGCTCCACCAATTCCAGAGAACAGTGATAGCACGCTAATTCCGTCCGGGAACATCCTCTTCAACACGGAAAGATGATAAGCAACTGTGTCAACCTGACAGAAAAATCCAAATAGTTCAGATAGACTTTATTTACTAAAAACCAAGGAACACAAAATATTCACTTTAAGATGCTAACCTGGAAAGCATTACCAAGGACTGTATACTGTTCTGTGCGAGAAATTCCTCCACCACGTGTGTGGTTTGGCGGGAAGCCCATTAGCATTTCCATTTCATGGGGTTCAAGTGGTGCAACCTTATTCTTTCCAACCCAAATCAAGTTCCATTTTTTGCACTGTTGAATAACATACTTCTTAACACCTGGTAAAGGCTCATCACCCGATTTCTCAACTGCCTTCTTTATCCTATCCGTGAGTTTAGCACTTCCAATACATGTCAGTATACAATTCAACTGCATTCTTTTGTCCCAAGAAGGCCAGTACTGCTTTGTATGTGGTAGTGCCTCATGTATGGTAGAAGGCGGGGTGGGCAAGAGTTGGGATCTATTTTCGATGGGAAGGTTGTGTATGTAGCCTCTCTTTCTTGCAGCTGCACAGAAGAATTTTGAGTCTACAAACTCAGGATCTATGTAATATAGGAAGCGTGACATTGTGTGCCAAACTCCTTTAGGAGCGAGTGCGACATTCTCAAAGTAAAAATATGGCCGGCCTTCAGCTTCATCAGGAATTCTTCTTTGAAACAAAACAGGTGATGGCTGATTTGGGACTCCAAATCCTACCATGGGATTTGGCAGATGAACTATCTCATTATCATGATCCATTGGCTGTTTCTCAAGATACTTGCGTTGTTTCTGGAGCTTCCGCATTTCATTGTCATAAAACTTCCTCTTCTTTTTTGACATGTAAACAGGTCCATTCAACTTCGGGAAACCAATGAGAAACATCGTATAAAGTTGATTCAGAAACCTGAGATCACTTGAGCATGTAAGCTCACTCAGAAAGAGAACACATACCTTTTGGTGCTGATGAATCTTATTGTCGTAGGACAGTTCTCCAAGCTGTGCATCTGTATGATACGCAAACTGAGCAGCACTGATAAACTCTACTAGCTCTGCTATTGGGGTGTCTAG
The DNA here is from genome assembly GCF_003713205.1 of Coffea eugenioides. Taxonomy (NCBI): domain Eukaryota; kingdom Viridiplantae; phylum Streptophyta; class Magnoliopsida; order Gentianales; family Rubiaceae; genus Coffea; species Coffea eugenioides. The sequence goes on along the minus strand of NC_040045.1, from coordinate 45,144,415 downwards.
GCCTGGTGGATCAGTTGATGTTTATTATGGACAAGGTACTCAAAAATCAAATAACCCCCAATAGAGAAAAGTTTACATGACCTCCAAAATCCAATCCAGTAGCACAGAAGGTTTTAACCTTATAAATTTACTCATCATTCAGAAGTGCCATTCTTAAGGACAATTCGTTCGTCTAAAATCCCCACGTTTTGCTCCTGGGGTAAAATATAAATAGACATAAAACAGTCAAACAAGTAAAACATAGAATACAAACTGCATCTATCAATAGCAGCCAAAGCCTCCTCAGCTTGGTAGCCCATCTCAACTAGAAGAGACACAGTTCTGTCCTTTTCAGTTGATAGATTTTTGAATTCCTGAACGGAAAAGAATGAGAAAAAAGATCACCATATAGTTCTATCCATGTAAAAGAGCATTATCAAAACAGGAAATTGCTAAATTGTCAAGCTTCCACTTGTGGCTTGCAATTAAGTAGTCCTTGGAAACTCCAAGCTGAACTCCATTGTTCTTTAATTTTACAATAATTTGTAATAACAGGGTAACAAAATTTTATTAGTAACATCAGTCAGTCATGTTATAACAGAAGAAAAGAAACACCTCGTTTTCACAAATTTCCTTGTCAGGGTAGACATCCAAGACATTGCTAGCTAGCTCAGCATGGCATGGATCATCAAGGACATGCTCATCCTCTGGTGATTCCTCAAAGGTCTGCAATTCAGGTACATGTGCATTATGAACACACTCTATAAGGATGAATGGAAAGATTTTACTTGCATACTAGCTTTGTCAAATCATGCTTTTGGCAGTCACAGCTTGACGACGGGTCTAAGATAGAGGATAAGCAATTGAAAAAGGTCTATCAACCAGAAGTGAAAGGATAATACTAGTGCTCTTATGCTGTATAACCACATACCAACTGATTATTCTAGGTGATTTAACATATTAGAACTGTTATGCAATTTCAAAACTAACGAGCAGCAATACTTTACCTTCAGTTTTAATCTACATGATAACATTGTTGATTCCACTATGTTACAAGATATATACTAGCACATCTTGTGAAAATGGAATTACGTTTAAGAAATAACTTTAAACACAGAGTAATTGAATAAATTTTCCTGAAATAGAAAATTATGTTTCAAAGACAACTTCTGATACAGAGTCACAGCATCAAGTTTTCTGGACTATCGACACATAGCTTATCCCCCAGCCTCAAAAAGCTTAAAGAAAAACCATGAAAACGTCATAGATCTTTACTTGAGATCTGTCTTAGCCTGCATAAGTGGATGCTCAAAAACAATAAAAACACCTGGATGCTTATGCATATGCAAGACTGACAAAGTGCTGCAAGTAACTTTAGAGAGAGCAAAGAGTTGCTTACCTTATATGCCAAAAGAGCATCCAGCACTGCTCCTTCATTTTGTCCTGACAATATCAAAACTAAACTGAATTAGATTTTTCCAATGCACAGAAACCCTATTAGCTCAAATCAGGAAAGCAAGAATTACCATTCTCCTTTACTGCTTTGATAACCATTTCCTTTGAAAATCCCATTTGCAAAAACTGATGAATGGTGTTTGAGCCTCGACAGTTACAAGAAGAACTCGACTGGAATTGACAAGTTCAGATACATTAATACGAAATCAGATGGTCCGACAACAAAATAACAACATCACAAATCCTAATAGGGAATCCACTATTTAGCACCAGCTAGCACAGCATGACAACAAATACTAAACGTTAACTGCATTCTTAAAGGTTTACACTCAGATTTTCATACCTGTTAAATGCAGTACGCATCTTATTGGGTATTGTAAGCAAGCAATGTCAGCAAAAAAGGAAGAGTAAGAGAATGTTCAAGTTTAGATCATTACCGGCGCAAAATCTGCAATTTGATCTTGATGTGAACTAGAAGAGGATATGTTATCCACGTCAAGTTCATCTTCGGTATTCCATTCAATGCTATTACTTTCAATGCTTGATGAATCCTTCAAGAAAGACAAATATATAGATGCTAAAGCTATAATGAAATAATTAAACCAAAAATGTAATTACAAACTTCACAAGTTCTATGTTTATGGAAAAGCCACCATATACATGCAATTAAGCAAGCAATACTAAGCAATGATATGAAAAGAAGAAATTGCAACAAAACTAAAAGTTAACCCAAGTTGTCTCTAAATCTGACATGCAATACAACTTCTAAGTTTTCAGTTTCTTGTAGTTTTATAGTGATATATCCCAAAGAGGATTCGCCATTCAATCTAACTTTGGAATAGCTGATAGTGAGCTAAAAAATCTAGAAAAGCACAAGTAATTATTAATAAGTAATGAACTCACACCTGAAATAATCAAGCATTCAGATAAAATATGGTAAAAGCTGCCCACGTAGGTGTTCTCTAAACAAGATATAGGCTCAGCTTACCATCTTTAACTGTAATTTGGATATCCGTAGAAGAATTACAGTCTGTGCAAAAGAATATAGCCAAATATTAGTTTGTAACAGAGTAAAAGCTCTATAAACCGAAAAAGTTTTGCCAGGAACTGAAAAGAATTTGAAGTTACAAGGACTATAACATGCACATCTAGGAACTGAAAAAGCTTCAATGTCAGATCCAAAGTAAATAAAAAATTCATAGTCAAAAAAGAAAACAATTAGAACTTCAATGGAACGGGAGAAAAGGCAAGCTTGAAAGATCAACAGTTTCATTTTTATCAAAGATCCAAACGGCCAATACTTGACTCAATCAGTGGTCAGTAATTAAAGAATCAAAAGGTAAACCAAATTTTTTGAAATCCAATAATTAAATGTAAATCCCACTAATTCTCTAAACAATGCATTCAGTCAGTACACAGTAGACATCAGGTTAATGTTTCTCCAAAGCAACTTTTAAACATTCATAGTTATGGGCCATTAAAAATTAGATTCTTCCCTGATGACTCTTGCTTAATAAGCTATTCTTTTTTGGATACAAAGGAGAGGCAAATGCCTCTTAACACGGTACTAAGCTATTCTTACAGGCATACGTAAAAATCAGCGAAATGGGCACTAACCAAAAAAAAAAAAAAGCGCTGGAACTCGGGGAAAAAAAAAAGAAAAGCAGAAAAAATGATCATTACTTGAACAGAGTTTCTTTTGCCCAAGTAAAATAAGTAAAAAAAAATTCTAAAATGTTTTGCAGCTTCATGAGTTCATCACACTCTTTTCTGGACATACACCGAACACATCAAGCATTCTACAAGCCACCAAAAAAAAAAAAAAAAAAAAACACGAAAAGTCACTAGCTTCCCATTCATTTTATCTACTTTTTTGGCCGACATAGAAATGTTCTAATTAAAACTGTATGAAACTCTGTTTTTTCAGATTTCCAGAGACCCCAATGGAATGCATGCTTTTTCTTTCATTTTCATGTTTTAAAGCCTTTAAGTTCACCCATATCTCTGAAAATTCGAGATGGGCTAAAAACCAACATCTAAATAACCACGCCTTCTTGTACACCTGGCCCATTCTTTTTCCACCGAAACGATGCTTAAATCTTCATTTTGAGACCCACAACTCATCTCGGAGTCTTTTTTTGCATAAAAAAGCCGAAAATTTAACAAAAGGCCATAAAGTATGATCGCCACCTTTGTTGCTAAGATTCAGTTCAAAAGCGTGATTTACCTATTAAGCAGCAAAAAAAACAGAAAGAAAGACCGAAGATGAGTAGAAAACCAAGAACGATGACCCAGAAGGAAGGATTTTGACCTGGAATAGTAAGGGGATGAAAATGGTGGAAGAAAGAGGCAACTACTTGAGAATATGGACGGAAATTTTCGTACACCTTTTCTGCTGCAAGTTATGCAATGCAATGCAAGTTATGCAACGGGCATGAGGAGTTTACAGGCAAGGACGGATGGAGATTCGAGAGGGGGCCACCGCCCCAAAGTCCTACAAATTTATGATTTTGTCCCCTAATGTTTTTCTTTTGATCACAAAGCTTCCTTTTGGTAAATATGAAATGTAACTTAACAATTAACGCTGATTATCATGAGTCATGTAAATAAAAGAAAAACAAATTACAAACCACTCTTTTTCCCTTTATTTCAGCCCAAATTTCTTTTTGGCCCTTGTGATAAGTGATTTCTCAAAAGCTTGCTTGAAAAAAATAAGAAGATTTCAATTACAAAAAAAAAAAAAACTCACAGTACTTCTCAATACTCCACACCTGTAAAGTCGTCATAAATTCCCTTTTCACCCAAAGAGTGGAAAATTTGTAGGTGATTGGACTTGTTTGTGACGCACCGCTAATATATATATATATATATATATATATATATATATAAACACACACACTATTACGTTAAGGAAGCAGATTAGTTGTGAAAATTATTGAGCTTAACTCATTGGCCACCATCAATATTGGTGGGAGGTCAGGGATCAAATCTTGCTACCCCACCTTTGACCACAAAAATGTGACAAACCATTTTAATTGGTCTCCAGACGGATGCACTTGAATAGACTTAGATTTATCGCAGCGGAAAGAGAAAAAAAAAAAAAAACAGACTAGTTGTGTGAGAAATAATACCCCGAACAGACTAGGAGGAGACGTCTGTGAAATATGGTACAGCTCAGCTCTTTTTGATTTCTATTTTTTTTTTTGGTGAATAGCAAGTAGCTGCCACAAAGGCCAATGCCCCATTGTTACTGTGTTAAGAGCACGTCTAATATGTGTGCAGTTTGAAAATGATTACTAATTTTTATAGATATATTAATTTTTCTACAAAATTAAATTTTATATAAAATTTTCATAACAAAAGTGTAATTTATTAGTAATTTTTCTAATATAGTTATAGTTAATTTGGTAGTTACAATATTTAAGGGAGTTATGAAAAATTATATTAACAAATGTGATTAGGTGGTTAGGGTGCAAATTATTTTTTTAAAGACAAAATTAAAAGTTCAAAAAATAGCACAAAATATTTATCCCAAATGTCACCTCTCTCTCTCTCTCTCTCCATTTATTGTATACAGATGCTTATTTCTATTTTTGGTGAGAAGCTAGCGGCCTCCCCACTATTTTTCATGTTAGTGGATTGGCTGAGTTGGCTCGGCCGTAGATTATAGTTATTTTTTCAAGTGAATTCTCCCGAATTGTTTCACTAGCCCTACCCAAATTTTTTTTTTGTGCCTATCTCCATTTTCGAAAGTGATTTAAAAAAAAAAAATCAACAGTGAACTCCATCTACTCCTTAATAACTCGAACTTGAAATCTATGGGTGACACATAAATAAATTAGTCGTCTAAAATTAGATTTATTTGGATAATTTATTATTTACACAAATGTATTCGCTTACATTAAACACAACATTTTTCAATTACTTTTTTATTTTGCATACATCGCATCAAAAACATTTTACAATATATTTTTTAAAAAGTTATATCAAATAATTTCCCATCCAAACACACTCCGAATGAAAGTTAGGAGTATTAGACAATCTCCATATAAAAGTTTTAACAACTTAAGAATTGTACTCGTGGAGTTGAGCATAAATTTTTTTAAACAATCAACCAAAGCTCTGGTCATATATATCTATATTTTTTAAAACCTTCCACCCTTCTCACATTTTTTAATTGTTAAACACAAGATTTGAATCCTAAATCTAATAACTGAAAAAAAAAAAATCTAAAAAACCCTCCCCTGCCTAGCCCAATGGTTAGCTCATTACTTATTGTCTCGTTTTCTTCACTCAAAGCTTGTCATTCGAGTTGTTCATCGGCTCTATGTAGTCGTTACTTTATCCTCAAGGGTTCTTGATGTCGTTTTCAATTTCTTCATTCCCTGTCATAATATGAACGAATCTCAAGCCACCCAAAATTCATCAAGTACAAGACGACAAGATAATACCCTAACACCTACTTGTTTTTCATCGTGGCCTCCCAAGAATGACTAAATGAAACAAATAATCACATCGCATATCGAATATGTCTTTAAAAATCGCAGAGTTTTTTTCTTTTTCAGACGCGTAGAGTTGAATACTACAATTTAGTATTTAAAATTCTTTTGTTCATCTTATAATATAACTCACCAAATACGAAATGTTTCACATGATTCACATGGACCATCTCCAACCAAGAACCAGGTCCACAATCAAAATTTACGTGAGCCCACCTTCAATTCAAGCCCCACGTTTTCCTTCCTGCCAATATCCTTCTAAAGAAGCCGTAATCAAGACCACCTCTGGTTTGAGGCTTTGAGCAATCTTTGGTCTGGGCACTGCGGCCCTTACCATCGAAACAGAAGCTTAGGTCCGTTTGGGCAGTGTATTTTCTAGATATCTGTCTAAAATTTTACTCTACTTCTTTTTCATCAAATAAAACTTTACTGTATAATTTATTGGAGTTTCTTTTATTATACAAAACTAGTAGTTGAAGCGCATCCAGCGCACATGCAACCAATAAAAAGATATTAATATTATTTTTTATTTGCAAGTTGTAGTTTAAAATAATTCAATTGGTTTATTGTTTTATAGAAACGATAGCAAGGAAAGTGATAGTTAATATAACAGGGAGTGGTTGTAGGAGGTAGGTAGTTAAAATGATGCAATTGTGTTTTGGAAATAATGGTAGATTCTACAATACATTATATGTTATAATTTGTTTATGCAAAATCCCTTCCTCCGCTTTATGTATTGCAAGATAGTTAAAAATAGTTTCATTGGCTTATTATTTTAGAGGAGTGGTAGCATTCTGTCAGGGAAGTGATAGTTAATTTAATGTGGAAGAGTTGTACAAGATAGGTAATTAAAATGATATAATTGTCTTTTAGAAATAAGGGTAAATTAATTAAAATATATTGAATAACACAATTTATTTACGCCAAACCCCTTCTCTCGCTTTATATATATTAGTCGAAAACACCCAACATCTTGGGTTGACAGGTACTAAATACAATACAATTGAGTTCAGTTTTCAGGTTCCAAATACAATACAATTGAGTCAACAGTTACAAAGACGATGTAGGTCTGCCTAACTTGTACTGTGCACTAATTTGACTGTGATTAACAGGAAGTGTGCTCTTTAAAGACAAAAACAATTTTTTGAAATAATTGCAAATCCAAACATAGCCCCTATTTTTCCAAAATACCCCTTGTTCCACTCCAACCACCACCTATGTCATTGGCAACCTTCACCACCCACCCCCACTATCTACCTCCACCACCAAAACCTTATTTAATATAACAGTTTTTGCTTTATTTTAAAACTTGTGGGTGGTAAAAACTAAAATACTACTAGTGTAGGTAGTGTTTTATCAAAATTTTGTCCTCCTAAAACACCCCTCTAAAACAATGCCAAACAGACCCGAACACAGCTCGTGTAACAATCGCCCTGTGTTCTGTTTGTTTCAGAAAAATACCCGGAGAGGGATGGATGATGTCCGTGACCAATGACGGAGCTAAGGGGGACTAAATTTTAAAAATTTTAATTTATAATATGTAAATATATGCGTAAAATAAAATTGATCCCCTCTAATATTTTACAATTTTAGGTTTTTTATAAAAGTTTATAATTAAAATTAATATTTAAATGTCATATATTTGAATGAATAGAAATTATTTTGAACATAGCATATTAAAAACATTTTGGCTAGAAAAAAAATCCTCGCTCCGTCGCCGACCGTGACGTAGCCGCCCGTTGTTTCTGTGCTGCTGCCAGCAAAAGCTACTGTCAATCTTAATCCAGACTCGAACGCAACGGACAAAAGTTTCGTGGCACATTTGTAATTAGCGAACAAAGACGTGTTTACGGTTAGCTGCATTTTCTGCCGTTTAGCTGCCAACAAACAACCACAGCGACACCACACAAGCTTCTCCTCCATTGCTCTTCTCTCAGGATACGGCAATCTCACGCCTCCAGGAATATTAGCAGAATTCAAGGTAATTCCTATTTTGAATGCTAATATATCCTCAAAACTCTCAACTCTTCGTATATTGATATAATGACCACCTGGGTTGGTTACGTCTTTCTGATTAGTGCTGTGGTTTCGTGTTTATTTATTTCACCATACCATATTTGCATGACTCTAAAGAGTCGCAAATTCACTGGATTTTATTATGCAGCTGATAAGTAGTAGTACCGGGTAGGCCTTCTTTTTTGGGCTTAGTATTCTATTGTATGCTTTGAATTCTAATTGCTAATGTGTTCTGCTATTATCTTAGTTTCTGATTATGGTAATTTCTTAAGTGTTACTGGTAGTGAGTGAATTATGTGATCTAATTCAAGCTGTTATCCCTTAAACTGGAGATGGTAGTCTGTTTTTCGCTCTATCAAGGACGTCAGCTCAGGATTCAGACTAGATGAAGCCTGGGAAATTCAAGTCTCTTGTTTAAATATAGACACAAATACACATAGCAAATTGATACGATATGAGGAAAGCCATGTGCCAACTCTCCTTTTACCCTATTAAACTTTTGGGTGCTTCAATAAAGACCGGAAACATATTTTTCTGAGTAATTATTAAATTGATGCAAACTTGATATATTACACGTGATGCTTACTTTCCCGGTTTTCTGCTTTCGGTTTGTGCAAATCGTTCGGTATCATGCATTCAGTGCATCTATACTGGTTTGATATAATTTGGATGTAATTTTCTAAATCTTGTTTTGGAGAGTATAAGTGGGTTGTGGTGGCTGGTAGTTGTGATTGTTGATCGAAATTGTTGCTATGAGCAGGTAACGCTTTTCGAGAATAGGGAATTGTCTGTGTGTCCTAAAGGAAGCAATGGGATCCGAGGGGACAAAACAGACAGTAACAATTCATGTGACGGGATTCAAGAAATTTCAAGGGGTTGCGGAGAATCCTACCGAGTTTATTGTCAATAACTTAAGAAGCTATGTCGAAAAGAGAGGATTGCCTGCTGGTGTCAAATTAGGAAGTTGCCTAGTTCTTGAAACTGCTGGAGACGGTGCACTTCCAATGCTTTACAAGGTCTTGGAGTCTGTGGTCCCTGTGGACGGTAGTTTGAGTGATGAACGAGTTGTTTGGGTCAGTTTAAAAATTGCTCATGATTTCGAGAACTGAGGATCATACTTTTATTTGCACTTTTCAATTTGAATTTATTTTAACAACTTGATGTTTGAGAGATTTCAATTTAGCCACCTTTTTTTTTTCTGATTTTATATGGCTTCTTCGTCTTTCGTTTTATTTCTAATTTATTTTTTCCTCATATTTTTGTAAGAAATGTATAAGATTTTGCAATTTAGAAGTCCTACTTCACTTTTTTCAGCTTCACCTGGGTGTAAATAGTGGTTCACTGAAATTTGCCATTGAACAGCAAGCAGTAAATGAGGCCACTTTTCGTTGCCCTGATGAACTTGGATGGCAACCTCAGGTGGATATAATGGTTTTTGGATCGAAGTGATGTTGATTCAACAATGGTTGAGGCTAATGTTTTCTTTTTTCATCCAGCAACTGGTCATAGTTCCTGGAGATGGAGGAATAACTCAAACTAGAAAGGTAATTTTCCTTTGTTGTTTGCTCAAAGTCATTGTCTTGTTTCATGAGATGCACAGTTCCACAACTGGTAGTTACTATATGTTAGATAATGTGATTAATAATTAGCACTTAATCATGATATATAGCCCAAGTGGTACTAACATGACCTGGGCATCCTGTGATTCTGGGTTCGTTCAAGTGCATTTTGATTTGATAATGGACAAGTCATTTAGCATCTATAAGGCATCTTGCAGTTGAATCATGTCAGTGAAGGAAAGTAGATAATAAGAAAATAGATGAGCTTCACAATTTGAATGCTCCAAGCCAGCATCTGCATTACCAGTTAACTGATTAAAAGTTGCTGAAATTTCTGCCCAGCTGAAGACTAATAAAATGCAATTGCCTGCTGCAGGACATAGTTTTTCAAGGATTTATTATATTTTTAGCCATCCGTACAGAGCTTTGAATGCACGTCATTTTTAGCGAAGAAATGCATTAGTCGTCATGTAGTACTTGAGTAGACACTTGTCTGGAGTTGCTTCTGGCAGTTAAACAGTTGACCTTGAGGTGCTCGCTTCTGCCATGCTGTAGTTATCATCAACCCTAATTTAAGACACCCTGAAGCAACTTTGTTTTCTTGTTGATTTGGAAAAATCCCATAATGGTTTAACGAATTTATGTGAATGACTTAAGCCAACCATTTTCTTCAGTTGCTTTGTATTCACAATTCTCTCTCTTATTTGTCCCTAACTTAATTTGTTGTGGTTGTTGAAGACATCTTGCTCTGTTGACGCAATTCTACAGTACTTGAAGAAGAAGGGCCACGATGTGACGATATCTTATGATGCAGGCCGTTTCGTTTGTAATTATGTATACTATCATTCTCTCCGTTTTGCAGAGCAGAAAGGCCATACGTCTCTTTTTGTCCATGTTCCTCTGTTTTCCAAAGTTGACGAGGGGAAACAAATGCAATTCACACTAGCACTTCTGGAGGCTATAGGATCGAATTGTTGATATACTAGCTTGAATTTGACATATACTTTCTTGTGTTTCTGTTGTTTTCTTCTTATGTAATACACACTGATGTGTAAAACAAGAAGGTTTGGCTTTCCTTCGGTTACTGATCCTGGAATGTCTCTGATGTTTCTTCTCAGACTGAATATATATATATATTCGGTGTTCAACAAATAATTGCATTTTATAACTGGACTTTCCATTTGAAATTAAATTCTTCTACTGCGTATAATGTTGCGGTGCAGGTAAGAATTTTTCATTTTTTTCCCAGATAAAGAAAAGTCGTTCGTTCAAGGGAAAGAAGAACTATATCTTTAGCATCTGTCAAAAGAAAACTACTAGTACTTACTATCTTTAGCATGGACAGAGCAAAAATTATGAAACCAGGGGACCTTGCGAGAATGAAAAGAACAACAATAGTAACTAGCCTGCATCCCTTCTCTATAGCTTGCTGTCATGGACAGAAGAAAAGAGAATGTGGATTAAAAAAAAACGGCAGATATAATTTAAATGATGAAATAAGCAAGCGGAACAATTTGTAATTGGAAAAATTTAACGAAGAAAAGTTAAAGCATTAGCACCGTGCTTTAGCTTAAGATCAAATATCTGGCATTGAAATTCTCCTGGAAAATGGGAAGTTTCTAGCTTAAAAATAATACCCTTTACTGTTAGCGCCGCTCACTATGGAAAAACAGAGGATGCAAATCTGCAATCCACTTAATTTTCTCCACTCCAATTAAGTGACCTCAAAAAGCCTAATCAAGGTTCCTCTGTCTCTCTCTCTCTCTCTGATTGCCGATTCAGCTCATTGGTTATGTAGGTACAAGTTCCAGTGATGACCTGCGCTCATGCACAGGTGGGATCCTCGTCTGTGACCTTATGCACAACATCAAATAAAAGGATGCAAGTCTTCTAAATCAGGAAAACGGCGGTGGGCTTTCTGGCGATTAAGCATTTTGGCAGACTTTTTAACGGAAAAAAATTTTTTTTTTTGGTTTACTGGTCGGTTTCACGACTATCAGTACATTGGGGGGCCTGTGGATGAAGAGTAAAGCGAAGGTCTTTAAACATTTTTCAAACCTTACACTTGAAGTGTAGGCATATGGAGAGAAAGTGTTAATACCTTCATGTACTTTCAAGCCAAGCCAGATATTACCACACACAATTTCCCTCTTTCAATTCGTAATCTGAAGATATATATTAATCCCCAATGGCCTCATTTTGTTTATGTAAATCAAACAGTCTAGCAAAGCACTCAGAACCCATAAAAAGATGGCCAAGAAGTTAGTTTTTATTTGTGTGCTTGTTTTGCTTAGTCTGACAGGTAAAGGTGGAGCAGGAGCAAGGTTTTCGGAGGAGGCCAACATTTTAAGGAAAGTTGAGGATTTTGACGTTGAAATAGGAGGAGGAGATGACGATGTTGAGTTCCTTGAGGAGCCATTTTGGGCAAGTGAAAGAGGGAACAAGGTTCTCGTCAATGTGGATACCTTTGGTGCTGTTGGAGATGGAGTTGCGGATGATACCCAGGTGACTGACTATACACAACTTCTTAATACTCTCTTACCAGCAGCAGCGTGTTCTGATAAAAGTAAATGCTCGAAAGTCCAGTTTCTTTCATTTGCTGATATGCATGAGAGAGGTTAGAATATGAGGGGAGGGTTCTTATGGGAATTTTTCTTTTTGTAGGGTAACAAATTATATTTTAAGAGGCTAACTGGCTTTTTACAATAACTGGATCATATATTTTATAGGTGTTTAATCTGTCAAGATTAGAGTGTTCCAATGCAATGAATCGAAGCCCAAACAGATTATTAGCTGAAAATTGTCTGATACCTATTTACAGACTGGTTGACTGATCTGGGCTATGTATCTCAATCAGAAAAAAATACACTTTACTGAAATATCATAGAAACAAAAATATGACAGTTTAGTTCAGTTTAAGATAATCTGGATTTAGACTTTTGGACATTGCGATATATTTACTGGAACCAAATTTGACGGTCATTTGAACCAGCCTAATTCATGATTCTATTAGACATATACTTAACTGGTCACTTCTTGCAACTTCTGGTTAAGACTTTCGCTCTATACTCTTTTCAGGCATTTGTAAAAGCATGGAATCAAGCTTGTTCTACACGAGGATCAGTGCTTTTGGTTCCCCAAGGGCGGCGTTATCTAGTGAATGCAACACGATTTAAAGGGCCTTGCGAAGGCAAGTTAGTGTTTCAGGTAGTAATTTGTGAAAATCTTTACTTGATCCTTCGCTGCATTGAGAATCCTTTTTTTTTTTTTGAGTAGGGGAGGGACGAGATTTAAGTGCTGCATTGAGAAGAGAATTCTAATCTTGCGACCACGTCCTATTTGAGACTTAACTTTTTTTTTCCCTCCCCCCTGTGCTTATGTTTATTGTGACTAACCAACTGCTCTTATGAACTTCAATCCAGATTGAAGGAACAATAGTTGCACCAACCGAGCCCAAAAACTGGGATCCAAAAAACCCACGACTTTGGCTTGGTTTTTACAATGTCAGCAAAGCTCTCTTCCAAGGTCATGGAGTAATTGATGGCTCAGGAAGCAAATGGTGGGCAGCATCCTGCAAAAAGAACAAGTCTAATGTAATTCTCATTTGTTACTAACATATGTATTGCCTACGATTGCTTTAGAGAAATACTGACATTTTGTTTTTGTTGTTCCTTTTCCTTTTGAAAGCCTTGCAAAGGAGCTCCAACGGTAAGAGTCTGATGATGACTTCAAACAATTACACATGAATGATCCTTGTACAGAACAAATAACATTTAAATGATTTGTTGGGGGTAACTATTTAATGCAGGCGTTAACTATAGATTCAAGCTCAGCAGTTAGGGTGAAGGGCCTTACAATTCAAAATAGCCAACAGATGCATTTTGTCATTTCAAGATCAGACTCAATACGTGTAACAGGTGTAAAAGTTTCCTCTCCAGAGGACAGTCCCAATACTGATGGAATTCATATCACTGAATCAACTAACGTGTTACTCCAGAATTGCAAAATAGGAACAGGTCCTACTTATCTGCCTTATTATCCTCTCATGATTTCATGAGATAGCAACATTCGAGCTTGTGATAGATCATTCTCAAATCCATCTGCTTCATTTATCTGATGAAGACGATCTAGCAATTTATTGAATTGGATATTCAGTTTCCTATTCTATCAATTAGCTCTTAGGTAATCTAGTTTGTTTCATTTTTTGTAAATTCCCGATGAAATAAGGTGTGAAAGATCGAAATGTAGAACTCAAATGAGTGGCTTGACGAGTACATTTTACAGAAGGCCCGCATAAGAAATCCACTTTTGCATCTTACTGCATGTTTTTGAGCTAGCGTCTAGGGGACTAAGCGCTAACATAATCATTTTGGTGATCTGTAGGTGATGACTGCGTCTCAATTGTTAATGGAAGCTCTGATATCAGGATGAAGACAATATATTGTGGACCTGGTCATGGTATTAGGTATCTTAATTCTTAGAAGTATTTCTCAATCAGTTAAGGCTCTTTGTAACTACAGTTGAGTCTCAAACTGCAGCATCATATTTTCACGTTGAACCAATTAAGTAGGGGAACTTAAAGTCGAGAAGCTTTAACACGGTACTGATGAGCCTCTTTGTTGAATGGCACCAGTATAGGAAGCCTTGGGAAGGACAACTCTGTTGGCATAGTGACGAAAGTGGTTCTAGATACGGCGTTTCTTCGAGGTACTACGAATGGCCTCCGGATCAAGACTTGGCAGGTAGCTTTTCCTTCTGAAGTCGTAGCAGTACTTAGTATTATGAAGATACTAGTTGTACATGAATGCTGCCACAAAAATGGAAATGAAAGCTTTGGATCTTATTTTCTCCTTTCGAAAAGGGTGCAGCACCTCATTGTCGCTGCAATTTCAGCAAGGCTAAATGTGTTTTAACTAGCTAAGACAGGATATCAGCATGCTAAGTCCAAACTTTGTGGCATGCAACAACTTGAATTCACTCCCTCAAAGAATGCTTTCTCTTAGATTGCTAACTGACAAGAAGAAAAGGAAAAGTGAGGATAATTTCTTGAACACTCTCTCTAGTCCTTCATAAAAAGACACAATAATAATCCTTTAGAAAAAGAGACTATTAGAAGAAGTTAATTTCTGCTAATCATAGCACGTCCAGTGCTCAGTGTGGTCTTGCGATGAGATGGAGAATGATTAAAAATGGTAGCTCTGCAGGGAGGATCTGGGTATGTTCGAGGGGTACGATATCAGAATGTGAGAGTAGATGACGTTTCAAATCCCATTATCATTGACCAATTCTACTGTGATTCGCCGACGCCTTGCCAGAACCAGGTATGATTCACCCTCCAGCTTCATGGTTTTCCAGAATAGCTGGTTAATTGGGAACCAGAAGGACTTTGTATTTTCGGCTCTCTTTGGTGAATAAACTCTGAATGGTACTAAAATTGAACCAAAAAAAAAAAAAAGTGCAGGCAATTGTTTATCTACTCATCCTTAAAATATCCTGACAACGACTTTTTATATCCAGAGTTCTGCAGTTGAAATAAGTGAAATCATGTACAAGAACATTAGCGGGACTTCCAAAAGCAAAAACGCCATGAAATTTGCATGCAGCGACACGGTTCCTTGCAGCCACATTGTGCTGAACAACATCAACCTAGAATCTAGGGATGGTACTGTAGAGACTTATTGCAACTCTGCCATAGGGTTTGGGTATGGATACGTGCAACCCTCTGCGGAATGTCTGACCTCATCAGACAAAGAAAAAATCATCAAGCAGGAGCCTGAGCTTGCCCAAAACAGCCAAGGCTATCTCATTCACACTGAATTGTGATGCAGATGCGTCGTGCAACTGCTACTACATGACTATATATACTGGATAAGTTCTACGATTAGGTGCGGAGGATAATACTAATAGTATACCATTGGTTGGAGTCACCTGAGATTTCAAGTTCCCATCGAGATTTTAAAGTATACCATTGTGTCTTCTAACTTTACCGGGATCATGCTGAATCCAAGTCAGGAGACTAGTAAAACAGACTACATTATTGTAACACTATATAATTTTTTCCGGTTTAAGTTGTAATACGATATTGTTGAAAATTTTCAGTTAAATGAGATTGACTACAATTATGCGAAGTTTTGATCACCATCGTACGTGCATGCAAATTATTGAGAAACTGTTCCCCTTGAAGTCGGTTTTCTGATATCTGGGAACACCAAAGATTCACTTGCATTGCAGAGCGACAAAAGAAACATCCATTGTCATTGCACATGAAGATATGTTGCAATATGCCAATCTATAGAACTTTACAAGAAGAAAACTAACAGTAAGTAGTTTCGCTGGAGCAAATAGTAATGTACTTGTCGGTCCAATTAAGATTTGATTAATGCTACCAAAAGAAAACATCTTCTTTGCTCTTCCTACCTAAAAGGACCCGATCGAACCGACCCGATCCTCCTTTTTTTTTTTTTTTTTTTTTTTTTCAAAAAAAAATTATTTTTATTTTTATAAACTACTTGAACACTAAAAACAGTACGTACGTGGACTAATGCATTAACTGAAGTACTGAACTAAGATACCAAATGAACAAGATACTACTGTCTTGTAAAAGATCTCCTGATCGAGTTTGGAAGGATATGCTTAGAAGATTTTTAGCAGGAAATTCCTGAAGTTGTTGTAGGAGGCCTTTTGTGGTTTTGTATCAAAAGTACTATAAAATTGAACATGGACAGTATTATATGTAGTATGGAAGGGAGCATTAATTAAAGTGTGCCTGGCCTTTTGGTGTCCCAACAAATGTTTGTATGTTTGATAGGATTGACATAGGAGTAGATAGTATTAAACTTAAGAAGGAGGAGACCAAATTAAATACGTGCCTGTAATTTTCAAAAAAGCTGGGCAGGCAACAAGAAGATTTTAGTATAGTTGTTAGACCCATGATTTTCAAAGAACAAATCGACAATCAACAACATAAAATCCCTAATTTTATGGCTAATTGTTATATGGCATAATAATCCATTTCCTACATATGAATATGATAGGGGGTCCCACTAATTTTGTCTTCTTTTCCCAAGTGTTTTTACTCGTCGTCCCCCACCTCCAAACGCAAAAGATATATGCTAGTACTAGTAGTATATATGACAAAATAAAAAAGAAAATCTGGGAATCCAAACTGGGTCCAAAATGCAGTTCCCTATTCCCATTGGTGGCTGTGGGAGGCCATTGTCACTTGTACAAAATGGGATGTGAGGGGCCTGCCTGAGCCCTGAGCCTGGCCATTTTTTTTTTACTTTGGAGGAACATGTTGGTAGTGACATTATTATTATTGTGTATATGAAACTTACATTAATATATACTTTATCCTTCATATATATATATATATGTTTTAACTTTTGGAATATATATATATATATACACACCTAAACCTAATCCTTGATGTACGTACCAAAATTACTTTTGCTGTAGATTTATTTATCCATCCATCAGAAATACAAGAAGGTGTGTGTGTGGCCCCAGGATCAGTGAAGATGATGATATTGATGGTGCACGTGCTTTGGTGTACTGCTGATTGCTGATTATGTGGGTGTACTGCTGGGTCATGAGAGCTTCCTTGCATTATTGGCCAAGTCATGCGGTCGGCACCCAAAAAGCAATCAGGCCTCAATCAAAGAATATATATACATTTATTGCAGAAACATCGATCAGTGTCCTCAAAGAAATCCGTGAATACCATTGGATATGGTTTCTGTTGTTGGCCACGAATTGATAAGAGCCTAGGACATCGAAACAAGCAGGTGAGGACAAATCAGTTTTTTTTTTGGGTTTCGATATACAATTTTAAAAAAAAAAAAAAAAAAACTTGATCATTCACAGAATAAAAACAAATTGTCCAACTGAAGTTTCACATGCTGAACAACAACAAACACCACCAAACCATGAACCAAGAAAACAACGGCACCACCACAACAACCAAATTATGTATTGGTGAATCCATTTCATCGCTTGAAAATGGCGGCAACTTATTATGTTTCCTCTAAGAATTGGAAACGTTATTGCTTTCAACACACGTACTTCCTCAACAATCCGTGAACCCACGACACCTTTTCTTTTTCCCTCTCGTTATCTCGCTACGTTAGGCCAATCTCAATGCTGTGGAAATTTCTAGTATATATGGATCAAGAAACACATGCTAGCATAAATCTGTTTGCATAAAATCTGATTCTCATGTTTACCATTAGGGTGTGCGTGACAGTAGTACTTGACCAGTTGACCACATGCTCGACGTACGTGATCTTCAGATACAACAAGAGTGCGTGGTTAAGAATAAAAGATCGAATTGTCTCTTAATCAGTCTGATACTCATCCATCCAGTAATTTGCAATTTTTTTCTTCGGTGTATATAAATAAATTGTAATAGGGGTATGTAATAATAAAATAAAATTTTACTTTGATTTGCATCCCCAAACGTTTTCCCACGGACGGGGAAGAAGATTGAATTTGAAGCACAAAAAAAAGTTTGCAGCCGCAGTCGGTCACAAATCAGCAATCAGTAAGCTCAAAACATCCCGTGCGTGATGAAATTCACGAGAGGGCCCCAAAGTTCACGAGAACTCATGTTTCTCCTACAAACAAAACAGAAGGCTTAGAAGGCCCAACTCATCGCTCTTAATGCACGTGTATTAATGTTAATGAAATTTATTAAGCCATTTTCTTTTCTCCTCTGTTTACAATTATTCATCATCCCATGGCATCAACCAGGAAAGATGATGCCTGCTGCTAATGGACATGTAAGAACTTGTATCCACGTAATTCCGAGTTTAATCATAATCAGTACAGTATTTTCTCTTTATAAATTTTATGTAATTAAGGATTAGAAGGAAAGATAATCAAGGGTTGTCAAATCTGATCTTACGCTAGGTTTAGTGGACTGCACAAAATCCGAGGTCTGATGTAGTCCATCCATGAAAAAGCTCCACTGTGCAAGCTGAGCTCTGTCAATTCAATTCCGTTCATATAATTTTTATTATATTTGGTGTAAGCTCGTACAATTTTGGTGTAATTGCCAGCTTAAAATTTTATGAGATTATACCCGATATATACGAATCTATTTGAGCTGAATAAAACTCAACTTGTGAGACCGTTGATCGATTTATTTGATAGATCTATCTAGGCAGCAGGTCTAATTAAATTGCTATGTTTCTTCAAATATTTCCTAGCTCTAGCTAACCCGTCCCAGGGAAGTGGCTTCCATTTGATGTCTCTTGTTGAAGTTTATAATAATATTTGTTATGGAGAATAGAGGTCTAATATTTCTATAATAATAAAAAAAAAACAGAAAACGGCACCAGATATGGCATCACTCGCAATAATTTGAAGGGATGTCAATTACATGAACGAAAACATACTAAAATCACCTTAATGCATACTAAATTAATTTTATACCAAGTTTTAGCTCGAAAAAGATTAATATTTTCTAAGGTATGGCTGCTGCTTTTTCATTTTCCTCCACCATCTGCTCTTTCAAGGACGCAAGTTCTTTGAACAACATCAGAAAAAAATTCTGTTTGGATCCACTAGTTTTTCAAAAATTTTTAAAAAGTACTTCTAAAATGTACTCTAAAAAGTAGTCTAAATTTTTTTTAATATTCAAAAAAATTCCAAAATATATTTTAAAAACTCTACTACTCTTAAATATTCTAAAATATTTTCTAAAAGTATCCCAAAATATACTCTGACTACTATAGTAAAATTTTTCAAAAACATCCTAAAAAACAGCTAATCCAAAAACGGAGACTTTTCCAAAACATGTGTCTGGAGGGTTTATCTTCAAAGACCACTGAATTAAGATATTCCGTCTGTGGCTTGCGAACAATGGGATGAGATGTTCAGTGGAAGCAGATTAATTGAGCACGAAAGGACCTCCGAATACTAGTTGATTGAACAGAATGACATCACAATTTATTAAAATTGTCTGTGTCACACAATACAAACAGAGAAAAAGAAATGCTACTCCTACCACAGACGTCGAAAACATTTATTGATTAAAAATACAGGACATCAACGACAAGGGCGAGTACTTGATCGTGCACTGGTGGGTTTCCGTTTTCGATCAAGCTGAATCTGAAGCTCAAATGACGTACGTACATTTGCATAATGAAATGGGCACAAGACACTTCCAATATCATGCATTATTGGCTTAAATCACAATCAGCAAAATTTGCTTTAAGACGTGAGGGGCTAAACATAACCTAGCTCAATTAGGAGGTGCTTGATTCCCAATATATATATATATATATAGGCCGTGGCCATTCCCCTTTGCTTGTTTAGTTTGAAAGTGGAACGGCCATAATTCAGCCAATGAGTTGATCATTTTGGAATCTAAACCAAAAGTAAGGAATGATTGGAGAAAAATGTCTTAACGCTTTAATTTCGATTGAATTCCATAGTGCTGTACCTAATATTTAGTACATTAACTGGGATACCCGATTCTGATCCTCATCCTCATAGGTGGAACCATTTACCCAACAACATCCCCTTGAACCTATTTGACATTAAATGCCAAGTAAAACGATGTTGAGGGTGAAGCTGCTGGAAACTGATGTCGACCCGACATTGGTGAATCTAACATGGCCATCCTTTGCGGTAGATGACTCACTATGTATGGCTGTGGTCTGTTCTGTAGGGGGGGCGTGAAATGCATTAGTGCGTGAGAGAGATTGAATATCAAGAAAAGTGAAGGAGGAGGTCAAAGGACCCAAGGCGATCGCGCTGGGCGATCAATCTGGGCTCGTGCGTGTTTCCCTTTCTCAACCTCTGAGCAAGATTTTGCAGGGCGTAATAGTGTGGCTGAAGCAAGGAAGGATAAGCCAAGTTTAACTACAGATATCATTTCGCTTACATCAAGTCATATATTTTCGTCAGTTTGTTGAAATTCTTAATTGCATTTGTCAACTGTCGCGCTTTTTTGTTCGGCTAATACGTATGTGTTGTTGAGAATGTTCCTACCGTGTCATTTTGTAGGGCAGTTTCCTGTTTCCACTACTCTGATTCCCTAAATTAAAAGAAGGAGAGGAAAATTGTTAACATAAACACAGTAGAGAATATTAGAGGAATTGCAACATAAAATAAATTATGCTGCTACTAACTACTAACAGCTTGCATTCTTTCTTTACACATTCAAGAAAGCTCCTTGCTCACAAAAAGTTAAAGACATGCACACCTAGCTACATTCCATTATGACTATCATAATTCCCAACTTTTGGTTTTCTCTTTTGCATTTTCGGTTCAGGAAAAATAAAAATGAAGAAGAAAAGAAAAAGATCATTCATTTAGCAAAACTACATTAATCGGTCTCCAGCTCCCAACCACATATTATATTATAGTGGTGCCAATTTCGCCTTTCCGCTATGTATTCAGTAAATTCATCAAGTTCATACGTACGAGCCCCACAACCCTTTCCAACCCAGAAAACATTGCAAGCGAGGAAGAAACGAAAAGGGCATTGGGGAAATGCCAAAAGAACCATCAAGGGAAGAATATGGAAGAAAAGCTAAAAGGGAGGCATTGAAGCTTAGACTTATCAGAAATGAGAGGGGATTTGAGGCTTAGGCCAGCGGGAGGCCAGTGCTGCCGGTTCAGAAGACAAAGTACAAAACTGAAGCCCGTGAACGTTGCATGTGATCATAAAGAGCTGTTATAATCAGTGCCCTTGACAACTTATAGACCCACTCACGTGTTCTTTTGGCTTTTTTAAATGCCATGGAAAAAAAAAAAAGAACAGCATTAACTATATCAATACCAAACGTCGCTGGTAATAACACATTCCATGAAAGAATTGCAGAGAAAGGTACTAATATTAAGACTATAGATGATAACTGTGGAGTGTGTTGGATCCGATAGAAGATTTCACCAAATGCAAAAGCACCCACAAAAGAAAAATATGCACCACACGATATTTTGAGATTGATCACATGATTACAGGTCATGCTTAACCAAATTAAAATGCGAAGATGAACAAAGAAAAATAGCTTCATTACACCAAGCTACCCTTCTTTCTTTTTTTCTTTTTTTTTTAACCAATGCTTAATTTGCCATGGTTTTGAAAAAAATTGGAAGACAAAGGCAATAATGATGATGCTACTTTGAAAACAAGTATATATAGCAACTCAGATGACTTTATTTAAGAACTCAATATTCAGGACATTAATCAAATGGCTAAAAGTGATATGAGCTACTAAAGCGCTCAGAGTCTAAATATTTGCGCAATTCAGTGCCTCGAATTTTGTAGTTATATAAGCCAATAGTTCTTAGCATTGTTTAGTGGAACAAAATGCCTAAACAGGCAATGAAAAAATTAAGCTGATAGGTTCTGCATGGGACATTGGACGAGACACATTTTAACATTACATTTCCGCATGCCAACAAGGGACCTCCGAGTTAGTTTTAGTTACTATATAAAAGTGAAAACAAATTCACAAAAAGTGGAAAAAAAAAATATTACAAATAATGAATGAAAGAGAAAAAGGAGAATTGAGAATATAACATAAATGCCTAGCATTATCAAATAGTGTTTGATCATCTACCTAAGGACTTAGACTTTTATTAACCTATAAATCCTCCTTTCTATATAAACCCCTCCGTTGGTTATACTTGGAAGTAGAGAACCCAAACCCCCCTACCCCCTCCTCCACCTTTTCTTCCCCAATATACAGCAACCATGGGCTCTATCAGCTGCAGGCACTTCACATTCTTGCTGATCATTGTTCTTCTTATTTGGTCTTCAAGCATGGAAGGTTGCAATGCAAGAAGAGGCAAGCATTGGAGGCACAGCAGAGGCATTGGAGTTTCTTTGTCCAAGAAGAAAGGAAAAAATCATGGCACTAGTTACCATCATGGCCATGTTAACAAACCGAAAAAGAAAACTCCATCTCCACAAGCACCACCGGCATTCTCGCCACCCTCTTCAACACCATCACCAAGGCCATCACCTCCCATCCTCGCACCAAGGCCACCACAGAAAGGTTATGGAAATGCACCTTCTACTTCCATCTTCAATGTGTTAAATTTTGGAGCCAAGGGGGATGGAACCACAGATGATACCAAGGTAATTCAAATTATTTTCATGCTTTTAACTTGGACAGCAAAGCTTACCATACCATGCATTGATAATGCGGCCATCACTCGATAAAAAGAACCTGGACCACCGCCACCACCACCACCACCACTCGTTTCTTTTTCTTTTCCTTCATCACTGGCAGGAATTGACTAACTAAACAAATGAAAGCATTTCAATGCAGTCACCCTATCTATGCTCATAAACTTTCGTACTAAACTTGCTTCATTTCAAGCACAGTGAGCACCATGCATGTCACTTCTAAAGCAACTTTATTTATTTATTTATTTTTTTGCATCAACAATTGTTAGTACACGTGGCTCTGAAGTCTGGTATCAGAGCCAGATTCTAAGGAGAAACCTGGTATCAGAGGGCATATGGTCCGATACAGAGTCACTCTAATTAATTATAGTGAATCCCACAAGTATTTAATGTATGTACCAAAGGCTTTAAATGTTGCACATATACAAGTGAAGTTCAAATTCTTCAAAATTCATTAACTTCTGCTAGTCGATCAACAACACATTAAGTACTCTGTCACGATCCAAATGCATCGTCGTTTTCATGTCATGATTTCCAAGTGAGAATATTCATCAAAAAAAAAAAGAAGCATCCTTTCTTTAGGACAATGTAGAATGACAATAATATATTTACAAGACGAGAGAAAAGTAGTGTGACCCATCCATGCCATGGTAGCCAGCCAGCCAGCCAGTTCAGAAAGCCCTATCGTAGAGGGTATTATATTATCCCCTTGATTCTGTGGTCAACTTTCATCATAATCAAGTTCGATCGCTAAGGTGAGGACAAAAAGGTAGGTAACTGTGACATATTCTAAGCTGCACAGAATTATATAGTGGCAAAAAGTAACCGTAAAAAGGACGGCCAGACACTTGCAAACAAAATCATGGAGGGACCACGCATGTGATTCTCGTTATGGCAGTTTGCACCAGAGATACTAAGAATAATTGCATGTATGCTGATATAATCTTGCCTAAATTTTGTATAAAAATTAGAAAAAGAAAGACGAGGAGCTATAGAGAAGGAAGAATTTTTATAGTTAATTCTAACCTGAATCGTGGAGGCTATTAACGAATTGAAACAACAAACACTGATGAGTCTCTCGTGGAATAATAATATTTATATTACAGGCGTTCGAAGCAGCATGGGCAGCCGCTTGTAAAGTTGAGGCATCAACGATTATTGTCCCATCAGATTCTGTATTCCTTGTGGGCCCAATTTCGTTCTCTGGCCCTTATTGTCAGCATGACATTGTATTCCAGGTAAATTCTTCCTACAAACATCTGCAGAGAAATGAAGAAAATTTTAGTCACTTCTGAACATACTGAAATGTTTTGATTCACAATTGATTCAGCCCCCCCCCCCTGATTGCCACCAACACCCAAATGCCCAATGCTCATGATTACAGTAAATTTGATCTGTATGACAATCCGAAGCTTCAATCACCAAGAAACATGATTTCAGAAACTTTAGATGAAAAAACCAATGACATATTTCTGCCTCCAGCATTGCATTATAAAATATTCCACCCCAGGGTGGTCTTGTGTGGTCAATCAGGTTCTCTACCTAGGTTGAAGACTCGCCTCCCCCTTCCTTCCATTAGACATTTCTGTAGCAACTCATATCACAGGTTACCCATAACTAAGCCATCAAATCTTTTGCAGTTAGATGGCAAAATAATTGCACCAACAAACACTCGTGCCTGGGGCTCAGGTATTTTACAGTGGCTTCAGTTTACAAAGCTGGTGGGAATTACAATTCAGGGAAGTGGCACAATTGATGGAAGAGGTGCAGTATGGTGGCAAGATTCCCCACTTCAAGATCCTGTAGACAGCGAATCAAAACTAATTGTCCCGTTGAACGGAACAGTAGGAAGAAACCCATCAATTCCTGTAATTATCACTCTTCCTTCTCACTGCTATCTGCATCAGGTCTATTTTGTATCTGATTTTAAGTACAAATTCTTTGCACCAGATCCAGGGCTCTCTAGGTGGAAAAATGCCGAGCATAAAACCAACGGTAAGAGCAACTACAACAATCAGGACTTCAGCCTCGAACTTCCTGACCCTTCAACCTTTACAAATCACACTTTCTTACTGCAGGCACTAAGGTTTTATGGAAGCTTTAATGTGTCCGTCACAGGCATAACAATTCAAAACAGTCCTCAGTGCCACCTCAAGTTTGATAATTGCATTGGAGTTTCAGTGTATAACTTCAGTGTTTCATCTCCTGGAGACAGTCCCAACACAGACGGAATTCACTTACAGAATTCAAGAGATGTGCTTATCCGTAGTACCAACGTTGCTTGCGGTAATGCATAGTCAAGTTTTTTTTCTAACAATTCATTAGATTAACAAACAAAATAGAATCTTTAGTCAATTGATTTAATTGTGTAGATTCAGCATTTGACAATTATCTAAATTAGTTCTGCACCTTATCCAGTAAGACAACTTGTAAATTCCAACCTTTACATTTGCCACCTGGAAGCATATACATCTATTACTTGCACCTAGTTGACCACCAGTTTTCTGTCCGAGGCACAACAACACTTGTCACAGCCTGAGTGTTAAAAGAGAGATCCTTCACAGGATTTGTTGGTCAGCCCCACAAAGAGAAAATAACATTCCCTTACCACATGTTTTCCTCATTTCTACTCGCTGTCAAATAGCACTTCTGTTTATGATTCTACTAGTAGATAAGGAAGCTCTAAACCTAAACAAGGGCAACTCTAACAGATAACATGAAATAAAATAGAATTCTTTGCACAGGCCAGTCTTAAGACATAAAACCTAATAACCAAGCCTTAGAAAACTTCTAACAAGAGGATTGTCTTTGCAGGAGATGACTGTGTATCAATACAAACTGGATGCACAAACGTGTACATTCATAACATAAACTGTGGACCAGGACATGGAATCAGTATTGGAGGCCTAGGAAAAGATGAGACCAGAGCTTGTGTTTCGAATATCACAATCCGAGATATCATTATGCATCAGACCATGAATGGTGTCAGAATAAAGACATGGCAGGTATGGCTACCCTCCCAAATTTGTCTGGTTCAGTAGAAAATTCAAAATTCTGGAAAAGAATCTGAGGACAATTGAAGTTGACTTCTGTCCTTTTTGAAATTTTTTTGAATCAACGATGTTTTTTCCACTTCTGATAATAAAGGCAATATTTCTATAAATACCCCTAATCTGATAGAAGATTTATCTAACTTGGATATTACTTGTACAGGGAGGATCAGGTTCAGTGCAAGGAGTTCTGTTTTCAAACATTATAGTGTCCGAGGTCCAACTTCCTATTGTAATTGATCAATTCTACTGTGACAAGACTACATGCAAGAATCAATCATCGGCTGTGGCTCTATCAGGAATCCACTATGAGAACATAAGAGGAACATACACAGTAAAACCAGTGCATTTGGCATGCAGTGACAACGTTCCCTGCACGCAAGTAACTCTAAATGATATTGAACTAAAACCGCTGCAAGAAAGCTACCATATGTATGACCCCTACTGTTGGCAGACATTTGGGGAGCTGTATTCTCCTACTGAACCTCCAATTGAGTGCTTACAGATTGGTAAGCCACCAGGCAACAGGATTCAAGCAGATCATGATTCATGTTAGATATTGTATATTGGTTGCATTTATTTGAGTGGTCGGCCTCTTTCTTCCGACCCTTTCACACCATCAGTAGAAATTAGTCCATATGTTAGAATACATACTATACCGATATTATTAGTATTTACCAGGATATTATGAGCTTCATTGGTTCGATATACAACAATTTAGTAGCTTAGAGTGTGATAGTAAGAAATATTGAAGCTTTGTCTACTATGTTAAATATGTCAGCAGGTCAGTTTGACCTACAGCTTGATAATGTATCTGCTACGCATAGTGCAGTTTTAAATCTATACAAGTGGCTACAGAAAAAAGGAGCAAAAAAGTATAGCACCTGAAATCTTCAGTTCTTAACAACATACAAGGATGCATGGATAACCAACATGTAAAAACCAATAATCATATCCTGCTCAATCAAATTCATTGGAATGGTAAAACATATTTCAAGATCACAGTCATGGAAAGAGTATCCAGCAACTAAAATTAATTAATGGAAACAACTTGGAGAGAAAGTTGCAGGGGGGATGGGGAATGCCTGGAACAAGTATACCTGCAAGGACTCCGGTAGTTACGAGACAATCCAAATAGCAAGCAAAGAGAAAGTAGCAAGACTGTAGACATCAAATATGGCATCCACGTTGCCATTGAAATGCTAATGTTCCATCCCGTCCATATGGGCAGTGCACATTTGACTGCATAATCCCATTGAACCCATCAAGTTGCTTTTACCAGATTCTACTTTGACAGCTCTGCAGCGTCCTTCTTCGAAAGGAGTATGAACCCGTCAATGCCAGTGTTTTTGGCAACTGCTGCAAGAAGATTCCAAAAGATCTACTAGTGCCTTAGAGCTAAGCTGAAAGCTGTTATTATCATTAGAAAACCTTTTAGAATCCTCTTCAAGCATGACAGTGTTGAATAAAAAATGAGTAAATCTTATATACACTGACAGTGTATACACTATCATCGTTAGATTCATGACATGTCTGCAAAAGTTGAATTTCAAATTCAAATTTTGCACAGTTGTCACTGTCAGTGTAGGAAAGATTAATCCATAAAAAAAAGGAGGCAAAAATTTTTAAAGCACCAACATGGATCAGGGATTAACACTTGGATACTGAAAGTCATTAAACTACCTTATCCAGAAAGACATAAATTTTCAATAACCTCCATGTAGATTATGCATACTCTCACTCACAAAAGTATCAGAGAACAACCAGTTTATATGTATTCAAGTATCTCTTCAAGTATTACTCAAATATAAAGCCATCCAATAAATGTAATTAAGTACCCTCAAAAAGTTGAGACATTGGATCCATAGTAGTGCAGTTATAGTTTTCTCAGAAAAAAAAATGTTGTGAGTGATTTTGTTCCCTTGAACAAGTCAAAAAGGAGTTTTATTCCAAGAAAAACATAGCTGTCCCTAAACTTGGAGCAACAGTAATAACTCGCAATAGGTTTTAAACAATAAAGATAAAGCAGTAAACAACATTCAAATACTTGTAGAAAGTTTGAGTTGGTTTTTAGCATACAAATATACCTTGATTCAACCTATCATAAGAAATGGAGAAATGTTCACTATGGTGACAGAAGAACCCCGCATAGGCACCCAAATATGCCTTCTAACCCAGTGATCCGTTTGCATCAGATCCTTCGTACACTAAGAGGTGCCCATTACACACCATATAATCCTTTTCCCAGAGACCTGAATGCATGAGTAACTAGTTATGCAAGGAGATGGTGTAACAAGGTCATCCTAAGTCGAGATAGCAAAATAAGTCTAAACTAGAAAGTGTAAATAGTGCTCTCAATTATGCAGAGAAGTGAACAGCCATCTCTATTACATCTGATGACTCCTCTTAAAGGTCCGGGCAGGCCCCGATCAATAACCCATCTTTGTAATCCTCCATGCTAGAATTTGCCCTTCCAAAGTGATTCAAGCACAAGAAATAGAAGACTTTGACATTACAATGTTAATTTTTTCGAATACATGCAAAGTTTTTCTTAATTTATGAACTGGATTCTGCGGGGACCAGACTCTTCCATGAGCTTCAGGGTAGATGCTTGTTAACCTTTTATCAAGAAGCTGTATTGACTACAAATGGAATAACAGTAAGTGGTACATTTTGAAAGTTAAATACATCATTCAAACTTCCTAATCCCACATACCAAAAGTTGAAACTGGCAAATGTATAAAAATATTGCATAAAGAGCCAATTATGGTCTGATTACTATGATAGCAACCTGCTGACAAGCAAACCTTAACCATTTCCCTAACTCTTACAGGTAATTGCGTTTATACACGTAACAAATGCAGTGAAGATATATTCCAATATAACTTGCAATTCAAATAGATCAATCTCTAAAGAATTCACACGCAGAAAAACTAAAATTTTTAGAAGAACAAGGTATGAAATTCATGAATTTCACTTCAATGAGATCAATTCACTAAATGTGTTAGGCCATTAGCTGCCCACATGTTTTCAAGTTATTATATTCCAGTTTCAGATGTTCACGGAGATAAGAAATTACCAGAAACTGTAGAGAAGCCATTTTCTTCAGAAAACATTCTGCTTTCCAAGGCTTCCATTTGCTTCTCAGGCTTGTGCCATTCTTCCTGTTCTTGGCGACCCGGTAACTGGGGGTCAACTAGAAGACTGGAATTCTTTTCAGTCAAAGTTCGTCACCGTCAGGTTGTTTTTCTCTGCTAGTGCTCCCCTCTGTTTTTTTTTTTTTTTTTTTTTTAACTTTTTCTCATTAAATACGTATTTTATGCAAAGGCCGACAAATTTGTTGGAAAGATGGGCTCGTGGAAACCCAAGAAACCATTAGACAAATGGGCCTTTGGTTGGAAGAGGACCAACCCTCCATAACAGACCCAATACGGGTCAATCTCACGGGCTTTTCAGTTCCCTGAGTTCACATTGCATACCCAACCCGAACCGCAAAATCCCCATCCGTTATCCGATGATCCAATCAAATTCTCCTATCAACTCAGATAACGTTAATGCAAACATGTCTGTCATCGTCAACCTCTTCACCACACAAAACTCTACTCCCGCCTAGTTATCATCAAGTACCATTCCACTTCCTCTTCATTTACACTTTTCATAAAACATCATATTCAAGAAATTAATTGCCTCTGATTTTTTCCAAGCCAGCTGCAAGAATGGCAGGCATGGCTGGGAAGGATGTTGAAACTATGAGAAGAAGAGTGGCCTCTGTAGCTAGCCATCTCATGCCGGCGTCCCATTTCAATCCTAGTCATGATAGTGCAATTGGGTTCTCAAGCTGCAGCTCTTCTATGGACGACAGCTACCACAAAAAGCATGGGGAAGTCCCTACTCATGAGCCAATTTGGAGACTCATTGCTAGTGATGAGTCTGGCAAGGAGTTTACTGACATTATTTATGAAAAAGCTGTTGGAGAAGGCATTGCCAAGGTCTGTTAAAAAAATCATCATCAAGTTGCTGCATTTGTACTATTAACAATTAGGGAAAATAATTCACACGGAATTGCATGCGTTAGTGTTTCAGTTCGTCATACTCCTCAGAAAATTACGTGCTGTTTGTGGAAACATTTTACTAAGAGAGTGGTGTAGAGTTTCAATTATGTTCTTGTTCCAAAGGGAAGAAGGGAAGGAGTTATAGAACCACATTGAACTAAAGAAAATGTTCACCTTTATAGAACCTTAATTTGTGGTAATTCTTTAAATTTTATGGAAGCGAATGCGGGACAAATCCAACCCTCTTTCCGAGATTAGGAAGACAGGCCCTTATCCACTGAACTATATTTCACCTTCGTTTTCTACATAAAAAGGTTCTATTCCTAGTTGAGAGCTAATATTTTGGTTGGTTTCAGGTGCTATTGCTTCTTTTGCCAAATCATTGCATATGTATATCATTTATGCTGAATAGCTGCCTTTGATCTGTTCTTTCAATTGTGAGTTGTAGATAACAATTAACAGGCCAGAGAAAAGAAATGCCTTTGGACCACACACAATTAAGGAACTTATTCGTGCATTTAATGATGCCAGGGATGATGGATCTGTGGGGGTCATAATTCTCACAGGAAAGGTAACTTTCTTGCAAGCATGTTTGAGATTTCCATAAACTATGTCATAGGTTTCTTAAATAGTTGGAAGTTACATCGTATGAATGTACAAGTTCAAGAAGGTAGCATAGACTGAAATATGGTATTAGAGTATAGTTTATTCATCAATTTGCCAACCTTTTCTTAGTACCTTCTCAGTGCCCGTTGATACATGATCATAGATATGACATACTTAAGAGACAAACTTCATCAACAAATTTATGGTGCAGTCAAATTTTGTGTTGTAAGTAACAAAATTATAGGAGGAAATCCTCTGATAGGTTGGCGGATACTTATCCACATATATTTGAACAGGGTATTACATAATCAACCATGCAAAAAGAGCAGTTGATGATTGCTCATTTTGCAGTCTTTTCTAGAGTTTTTCCCCTGGTAACATAGAAAGTAAATGTTGGGAAAGGGTGAGGAGGGGGATGGGAGGTTCCATTTTAGTAGTTTCAGTTTAATGCAGTGACAGTTAAGTGCCTCCTCTCTTTTTAGGTCTCACAGGCTAACAATTCAAGAGGTTAATAAGTTTTACATACTTTTAAGCAGGGTACCAAGGCATTTTGCAGTGGAGGTGACCAATCAATGAGAAGCAAAGATGGCTATGCTGATAAGGAAAGTTTTGGTCGCCTCAATGTTTTAGATTTGCAGGCAAGTACTAGAATTCAATGAAAATCTACATTTTGATTGCATACAATCGCTTGCTTTTGGTTCTCTCAATCTAATGATGTTAAGCTCAAAACACCAGAAGAGAAATCCTTTATGAGAAACTTGTAGTAATGATATCTTGTATATGGTCACTGCTTTCTATTCATCATAGTTTCTTCCTACTTTTCTGCAGGTGCAAATTCGTCGTCTACCAAAACCAGTAATTGCTATGGTAGGCTTTACTTTGTCAATTGGGCAGCCTTTTTAAAATCAGATTTTACTGTAACATTTCTTTCAATGTTTTTCTATATGTATGATCTTCTCCTTGAAACAAGGTTGCAGGTTATGCCATTGGGGGAGGACATGTGCTGCATATGGTCTGTGATCTAACAATTGCTGCAGAAAATGCTATTTTTGGTCAGACAGGTCCTAAGGTGCTTTATCAATATTGCTGTCTTATGTTGGCATATAAGAGAATTGTATACTGTGCATAAGCTGAAGTAGACTCTAACTTAATTGCTGATTTCTCCCAGCAAGCTCACAAGAATTGTTATATTTAGATATCTGCACGTGGTTGGACAAAACTAGTTTTAAAACCAATAATAGAGTTGAGAGACCAATTGGCAGAATGTTAGACTTATATATGGCTGATTTTTGGCATGCAAAACTGGTTTTTCATAAGATTTGCAAAAGGCAAAATCAAGCATTTCCATGTCTTGTCAATAGGAACTGCAAAGAAGCTAGAAATTCGCATTGCTATATCTGCAGATGTGACCATTTGATGCATATATCTAAATTCTGCTTCTTCAGTTCTCCATTTGTTGCTTAACTTAAGTGTCTATGGCATACGGAAGTACTAGGGTCAGAAACCTGATCGAGTTATGCAAATTGCAGGTGGGAAGCTTTGATGCTGGCTATGGAAGTTCGATAATGTCCAGATTGGTGAGTTTTGGAGCTGGACAATCCTCTTATCATTGCATTGGTTTTCATAAACTTGTGAAAACATAGTAGCCATTAAGCTTCATTTTTGTTAACTCAAACTGGTCAGCTTGTTCAGTTTTTGAAAACTCTGATGGGCATGTTCAATACAAGGATATGTTTTTTGCCCAGATAACATTTGTACTTATCCGTCAATAATTCTGTTTACTCATTTTCTCTGTTAGGTTGGGCCAAAGAAAGCACGGGAAATGTGGTTTCTGACTAGGTTCTACACAGCTTCTGAAGCAGAGAAAATGGGACTCGTAAATACTGTTGTCCCAGTAAGTTGATTGATGGCTAAATATCGCACTCATCCTCTCTTCAGCAACGTGGAAAAAAAATAAAAAGAAAAAGAAGAAATTAGGAATATCTGTAGAATACCATGCCCAATTTCCATTGCTTCTGAACACTATGCATTTTGGTAACAAGTAAACCACTCTTTCCACATAATTATTCATACCTGTTGCATTGTAATGTTGATCTTCACGTTCTCAATTATCTAAAAATTTGACTAATTCTATTCTCCAGCTAGAGAAATTGGAAGAAGAAACAGTTAAGTGGTGTAGAGAGATCCTAAGAAATAGCCCCACCGCAATTCGAGTGCTCAAAGCAGCTCTAAATGCAGTTGATGATGGGCATGCTGGACTTCAGGTATGACTCAAATTTGATTTTTGGTACTACAAGACAAGCTCAGCATCTCGCATGGCCTCAAAACTTTTTGACTGTAATCAGTAAAACTGAGACTGATTCCAGGATGATCTGCATGCTCCTCCATGTCTTCTTTTTCTTCCCATTCTTTGCTGTCATATGCTCGAAATTCCCTTTCACAGGTCTACAGAATAAAGACAGGCCAATGCTTCACTGAATCAATGTTTTCTGATTTACAACTTGTATCTGCGATGCAGGAGCTTGGAGGAAATGCAACCCTGATATTTTACGGAACTGAGGAAGGTAACGAGGGGAAGAATGCCTACTTGCAACACAGACCACCAAATTTTTCAAAATTTCCACGCCTACCTTAGCATCCTTACATGTTTTTTTCCTCTCTTTCTCATTCTTTGTGTTGTACACTTTAATTTAGTCTCATCACAAATTGAAGATTCTTGTTAGGTCCTTGAGCTGAAAATTCTTATATGTTCTTTTGACCTTGTGCTTAACAGAGCACACGGAAGTATGAAAGGGGCTATTCTTGTACGTACTGATTCTAATGTTATCCATGAACTTTGCATCATTCTATTCAATTTTAAGATGATTTTGCCAAATTAACGTTATATCAAGCCAAAGTTTGTGTGTGTGTCTGTGTGTAAATTATTGGCTCCAAGAAAATCACAAGTTATTCTGCAGATTGTGACTGGCTATCAAATTTATAAGACAACAGAAAGATGTGGTAGTGCCATTATTTCAAGCTTGTGGAGGCCTCACAAACAATATGTAGACTTTTTAAGGGTCACACTGGAAATTTTCCTTGGTACCAAAACGTCATCGTGATTTTTTTTTTTTTTTTTTTTTGTCAAAAGTCATTCATTTATATCATCAAAATCTTTGATACATACAAAGACATGTACATACTAGCTGGCAACTGCCAGATAATCAGTTTGTGCAGCCGTAGAGGTCCACACAGGGAAGCTATTCTTCCACCTAGTTTCGTTGATAAGGTTAGTGGCGAATTTCGCCAAACCATGACTACATGTGTTGATTTCTCGCTTAACAAAGGAGAAAGTACAACGCCAAAAGGAGTTACTTAATGTCCTGATATCTCTCAGGATAATGTTGATGTCAGATAGGTCTTCACTCCAGTGGTTTAATTTGTCA
Organism: Coffea eugenioides; assembly: GCF_003713205.1. Classification (NCBI taxonomy): domain Eukaryota; kingdom Viridiplantae; phylum Streptophyta; class Magnoliopsida; order Gentianales; family Rubiaceae; genus Coffea; species Coffea eugenioides. The sequence continues at coordinate 45,110,627 of NC_040045.1, read as the reverse complement.
ACCAGAACTTTGCAGTCAGAAAGTAGCAAGATGGACGTCCAATTTTCCTTCAATGCTTTGAGCAAGGCAGTTCTGATAGCATGAGCTTCCAAGGTTGCAGCCTCTCCTTTTAAAGAGGTTGGGATTGACCATGTAGAGATTAGATTGCCCTTATTGTCTCTAGCTGCTATACCAATACCAAACTTGTCTCTTCGTTGGTCCACTGCTGCATCTGTGTAAATGATAGTCGAGTGCTGCTGTTGGAGTTCCGCAGTCTTATCATGACTATTCAACACAGAAGTGTTTTCTGGTTTGTCACAAGTGTTTAGGAGGTTTGCCTCTTTAAACTCAAACCAATCCGCCATGGCATATTGGGAGTTTCGGTAACCTTCCTGGTTGATCAAGTTAAAGTTCCAATTATTTCTTGCCTTCCAGATATGCCAGAGTAGGTTGGTTGTCATTTCAATGTGAGCTTTGCCATCTGCCCTTTCTCTAGCCTGTTGTAAGCTCTCCCACCATGACCAAAAGCTTCCTTTCAAATGTTCCAGACCATCCCATTGGATAGGGAAGGTCTTCCAAATCTGCTCACTTGTCCTGCAAAAGAAGAGGAGGTGTTCTAATGTTTCTGCACTTTCCCCACATCTCCTGCACCAAGGTTCTCCTTTTCCTGTTCTTTTGAAAATATTGTCGTGGGTGGGAAGGATGTCATGTAGACATTTCCACAGGAAGTGTTTAACCTTGTGCTTAATATTGAGGTCCCAAACCTGATGCCAAATTCTGGAATTCTGCTTATTCTTACTAGTGCTTTCCTGTTGCAGCAGTCTTTTGTTGTTTCTTTCCATTCTTTCCTTGGCTTTGACATAACCAGTTTTGGTAGTGTATTCACCATTTGCACTGCTGCACCAAGTGTATCTGTCCTTCCCGCCAAATAAGCTAATTGGGATTGCTGTGATTAGTTTGGTCTCTTCAGCAGAGAACAGGGAGTTTATAATGTCAAAATTCCACTTGTGGTCATGAATCAACTCCGAGACTTTGTCATTTGGACAATTATGTGGCTTAGGTGTGGAGACTTTACCTGAGCTGTTTTTGAGCCATCTGTCCTTCCAAATTGCAATAGTGTTGCCATCTCCAACCTGCTTCCTTAATCCACTTTCCAGCATCCCAATTGAACTATGCAGACTTTGCCAGATCCACGAAGCTCCATTTTTTGCGTGTGCATCAAGAATAGATGAATTGGGAAAATACCTTCCTTTTACCACTTTACTAACCAACAAGTTTGGATTGGTAAGCATTCTCCAAACTTGTTTGGCTAGTAAGGCGGTGTTGAAGCATTGAATGTCCCGGAACCCAAGTCCTCCTTTCCCTTTGACATCAGAAATATCAGCCCATTTCTTCCAATGCATTTTCTTTTCTGTAGAATCACTTCCCCACCAGAATTTAGCCATCATCCCGCATAGCTCTTTACACAGTCCAGCGGATAGTTTGAAAACTGACATTGCATATGAAGGGAGAGCAAGAGCCACAGATTTGAGTAATACCTCTTTGCCCGCAGAACTCAGCATTTTGCCTTTCCAACTTTGCAGCTTTTTGCACATCCTGTCTTTAATGAACCTGAAGACACTATTCTTTGATCTACCAATCACCATGGGCAAGCCCAGGTATTTGCTTTGATTGACAAGTTGGATGTTGCCAAGTGGTCTCAAGGCAGCTTCTGTTCCTGCTTGTGAAATATTTTTGCTAAGGAACACTGATGATTTCTCAATATTTATTTGTTGTCCCGAGGCCCATTCATAGCGCTTGAGAATTCGCATGATCTCTGTAGCTTCGCCATTGTTAGCTTTGCAAAACATAAGAGAGTCGTCAGCAAAAAAAAGATGAGAAATTGTAGGACCTTGTCTGGAGATTTTGATCCCAGAAATTCTTTTATCCTCAGTGGCTTGCTTAAGAAGACGAGAAAGGGCTTCAGCACAAAAAAGGAAAAGATAGGGAGACAGAGGATCTCCCTGTCTAATTCCCCTAGTGGGACATACATAGCCTTGTTTTTCCCCATTAATGTTAAAACTGAAAGACATGGATGACAAGCAACCGTGAATCCATTTAATCCACCTTGGGCAGAAGCCCATTTTACCCATGACAGCAAACAAAAACTTCCACTCAACCCTATCGTACGCTTTGGACATGTCAATCTTAAGAGCCATATACGCATCCTTACCTCCCCTCTTATTGTTGAGCCAGTGAATGTACTCATGTGCAATAATGATATTGTCTATAATTTGTCTGCCTGGGACAAAGGCAGCCTGAGAATGACTGATACAACCACCTAACAAGGGCTTAAGTCTATTAGCCAGAATTTTAGCAATGATTTTGTAGACAACATTACAAAGGCTAATGGGCCTGTAGTGGGAAAGATTGACAGGAGTATCAATTTTGGGGATGAGGGTGATTAAGGTCTCATTAAAGGCTTTCAACATGTGGCCAGTACTGAAAAAGTGTTGAATTGCCTCCACTAAATCAATACGAATAATAGACCAAAATCTTTGAAAAAAGATGGGGGACATACCATCGGGTCCTGGTGCCTTGTTAGGATGCATGGAAAAAAGTGCTGCTTTGACTTCCTTTTCTGTGACAGGTTTGGTAAGCTGCAAGTTCATCACAGTTGTAATTGTCCTGGGGATGCCCTTCAGAATTTCCTCAAAGTCATTAGGCTGTGAGCATGTGAACAGCTTGCGGTAGTACGTAGCCACTTCCTCCCCAATTTCTGCATCATTTTCACACCATCCACCTTGAGCTTTTTGAATTTTAGATATTCTATTCTTTTTTCTCCTGGTGGCCACACAAGCATGAAAATAAGCTGAATTCTGATCCCCTTCCTTCAGCCACTTGATTCTTGATTTTTGGTGCCAGAATTGTTCCTCTTTTTTATAGGCATCAATAAGCAGCTTCTTGAGTTCATTAGCCATAGTTGACTTATTGCCTCCATTGGCTAATTGGGCTTTTTCTAACTCTTCCAACTCTTCCTTCAATTTCTTGATCTCTTTTTTACTATTGCTATTAATCCCCCTGTTCCATTTGGTGAGAGCAGTTCTACATTCTTTTACCTTCTTAGCTACCTTAAAGCCTCTGGAACCCTCTATCTGCTTATTCCAAGCATTTCTCACTATTCCTTCCACCTCAAAATACTGGAGCCATCTAGCATCAAAATGAAACCTCCTTCTTGCCTTTTTGGGTTCAGGATTTGAGTCTAAGAGCACCATACTATGATCAGAAGCTTGGTTCTCTAAATGCATTACCTTGGCTGACGGAAATGTAGTGACCCATGCAACACTTCCCAACGCTCTATCCAGTCATCGTGATTCAATCACCTATACTATGGTACGGCATCTTATCTGCATATCACGAAGTCGTTTATCACGGGTAGAGAAAGCGTTGTATATTTCAAGTTCTCGAATCACGCCATCTTATAAACTGGTCGGACTACCAAACTTTTTTTTTTTTTATATATATATATTTTGTCGAAACGATAGGATTTTGGACTACGAAACTTGCTTAACTAAGGTGGCGTTTGGTAAAAAGGTTTCGGAATGGGGAATTGGAATAAACCCCGTGATTCATGTTTGGTTCACTACTATCGGAATTGAAATTTTGGAATGATAGCTAAAAATTTAGCATTCCACCATTCCTTAGTAAGTTGGTGGGTTTTGTCCAAAACCCAAGCGTGATTCCAAAATCTTATAATTACATAATATTTAGTATAATTAATATTTATATTACAATATATACATATATATATATATATTTTATAATTATATATTTTATTATAATATTAGTATATTATATAAATATATATTATAATTATTTAGTTAAATATAATAATATTATATAAATATATATTATAATTATTTAGTTAAATATAATTATAATTATATAATATATTATATAAATTTATTAATATTATATAATAATATATTTATAATATATATGTATATTTATAAATGTATATAATATGTGCATATAATTATAATATATACATGTATATAATATAAATAAATTATATAATTATATTTATATTTATTATTTTAAATATAATAATATATAATAATAACTATATTTAATATTAATATGCAATATTTATATAAAATATTAGTACAATTAATATTTATATATTATATAATTATAATTATATATTTATATTATAACATTTGTATAATTATAATTAATTATATATAATCTTTAATTTAATTAGTTACAAACTTATAATAATGATATTATTATATTATATAATTATATATTATAATTATTTAGTTAAATATAATTATATTTATATAATATATATTATAAATTTATTAATATTATATAATAATATATTTATAATATATATGTATATTTATAAATATATATTATATGTGCATATAATTATAATATATACATGTATATAATATTAATAAGTTATATAATTATAATTATAATTATTATTTTAAATATAATAATATATAATAATAACTATATATAATACGTAATATATATTATATTTATATAAAATATCAGTATAATTAATATTTGTATATATTATATAATTATAATTATATATTTATATCATAACATTTGTATATTTATATTTAATTTTATATATAATATTTAATTTAATTAGTTACAAACTTATAATAATATTATTATTAATTATATGTATTATATAATGTATATTAATTTATGTAATAAAATTGATATTATCAATTATACTAATAATTATACATGTTTACTAATAGAAATTATTAATTAGTTATACTAAATTTACTAATACTTTTATACTAATATATTTAATTAGTGAAAATTTCTTATATCCCATTTACAAAGAGCCAATGACTATCATTTACGATGTGGTTTATAATATATTTATTATATTCCATTCCGAAAGAGCCGACGAACCAAACATCAACTATAGTAATGATACACATTCTAGGTACTTGAACCAAACAAATGTATTGGAATGAATGACCTCATTCCAAACCCAAGATATCCGATTCCGAATCCGAATCCGACTCCGATGTGCGAACCAAACGCCACCTAACTTTCTTCTCAACCCGTCTACTCCAGCATCAGTCCCGGGCTGCCTAGTTGTTTTCTTCACGAAAACTTGCTCACTTCTTCTTGAATGCTGTATTTGGGACGGTTGCCCCAAATTGCCAAGCAATATCAAACTCTTTGCAGAATTGCGATTCCAATTCTTCAGATTCTTCTGTAACTAGTTCTGGATTAAGTCCTTCGTCGCCAAAACAAATAGCAAAGTTAAAAACGAGAAAAAAGAAAATCGTAACTTTTCTTAAACTGGGAATTACTATGAAGAGACAATGAGCGGGAACGAATTCCGCTTCTTCTTATCATGCGACATCAATCTTCCCGTCACTTTTCGAATCGAACGGTTGGAAGGGAAATTGCCCTCTTCCAGAAACCCCGATTCAGGTAAATTAACTTCACCTGCTCATGCTGGTACTGCTAAAGTTGATTCTTTTTCCTACCTATCAAATAGGGTTTTATTCTCGAAATTGGTGAACATAAAACACAAATTAGTAATATGTCTATATGCACATATACGGCTCAATATTTGGAGCTGCTTATCTGCATATACTTATGCACTCTCTCTCTTTTTTTTTTGTTTCATTTTCTAATTCAACAGCTGATGTTGATTCAACTTTAGAGGAAGGAAGGCCTGAGCTGTATGTTGAGTGTACATTGTATCTTGATGGAGCTCCATTCGGACTTCCCATGAGAACTAGGTCATTCTCAATCACATTTCATATCCAGAGAGTGTGTGTGCGTGCGTGCATTTTCTTTTTCCTTTTTTTCTGTAGATTTCAATTCTTTGGAGTTTGGTAGGTCCTTTTGTTCTGTTAGTAATGAAAAATCTTTGATTGTCAGACTGGAAACAAAAGGCCCATCGTATTGCTGGAATGAGCTTATAACATTGAGCACGAAATATCGGGACTTGACTGCTAATTCACAACTTGCATTCACTGTGAGTCTGCAACGCCTTTTTGCATTTGAGATATACCTTAATCATAATCTTTTGCTTTGCTGACAAATTTTCACATTTACCTGCTTCATTAGCTCAGTAGAAAAAGAAAAGGACAAATAATTAGAAAAGGCTTTGCCTTGTGATGATCATCTCAAATTTTGAAAGACGAGGATCAATGTTGGAATCATGACCATTGGTAGTTCTGTGGAAATGAGATGTCTAGTTTAGGACTGCACCAAGTGAGAGGAAGGTGCTTTAACTAATTAGATGTTGGAGAGCTTTTTTGTTTTTTGAAAGCTAATTTCTTTGACCCATTATGGCAAAAGATTTGATCACTAGTGTTATATATTTGCACGGCAATTTTATCTACCTGACTCTTCTCTTGTTGGTAATATCCTTACAAATCAGGTTTGGGATGTTTCACGTGGCAAGAGTGAAGGAGTGATTGGTGGGGCTACCATACATCTATTTAACATGAAAAAACAACTAAAGACAGGGAAGCATAAGCTCAGGCTGTGGCTCGGAAAGGAAGCAGATGGATCTGTCCATACAAGTACTCCTGGAAAGGTTTTTATTCTTCATTTACTAGTGAATAATAGCTTTTTTTCCCCTTCCCAAGGTTTTACCTTGTCATTATTAAATATTTTGAGACTCTTTTATTTGCTCACACAGCTTGTCTTCTGCTAGGTTCCGAAGGAGGAACGTGGAGAGTTGGAGCGATTGGAAAAGCTTGTAAATAAGTATGAGAGGGGACAAATTCAACGGGTTGATTGGCTGGACCGGCTTGCATTTCCAGCTATGGAGAAAATTAAGGAGCGAGAGAACAGTAAAAATGGAAGTTCTCATGTATATTTGGTCATTGATTTTTGTAGTTTCGAACATCGAGTTGTCTTTCAGGTAGCTGTTTTCAAGTTTGCAGCAGTGCATTCTTTTTACTCTTGAGTTTGAGTGAATCCTTCCTGAGTTTGAATAGCTTAATTTCGTATTCTCCTTCCTGAGCTCCATTGTTCTTTGACTGCTTCCTGTAAACAATTCCTATTTTTGTTACCCAGGGCTGAAAAAGAAAAATTTGAAAACTGATACAACAACCGAACAAACTTTTCCCGATAGGGTTGAGTAGACAGGAGGATAATGTATAAAACTGAGATGGGAAGCAAATAAGTGAAGATTTTGGCAAAGGAGATCCCAAATTATTGGAACTTGTTATCCCTCTAGAATAAAAAATGATGGCTCCAAGCAATGGGAACAATTGGAGGAATTTCCGGGAATTTAAGATAGATTTTAGAAAGGAGTTGGTTTGTATCGTCATTATGCAGAAAATAGGTTTGGTTGACAAGTGGTTTTGTTCAGGGACCTGAAAAACTATTGTTGGCTGTGAAGTTGTTGTGAAAGACGTAGTAATTGGATCTATTCTGCTTATTTCCCTTTTGGCAATCTAATGTGCATATGGGAAAGGCCAATGCTTTCTATTTTACTTCTTTTTGTGAATAAGAAGCTTTCCTTTACTAAAGGAATTGGAAAATATTTCACCTGATATATCTTTATATCTTTATTATACCTGTTTTTGGTTTCTAGCATTTAATTATATGAGAGACACTTCACACCCATTCAATGTCTGGGATTTGTCTTTTAATTTCCTGGCCTTTTACTTACAATGTAATTCTTGTTCCCTTGATGAGTAGGAATCAGGGGCAAATTTCTTGATACCATCTCCTATAGCTTCAACAAATGAACTGGTTACTGTATGGGATCCGGAAGTGGGGAAGATTAATCCTTCTGAGCACAAGCAACTAAAGCTTGCAAGGAGTCTAAACCGCGGCATCATTGATAGGGATCTAAAACCAAGCATTACAGAGAGGAAGTGCGTACTTTATGAAGTCCTAACATTACCTTGAGTACTTGCAGTTTTTCATGTCATTGGATAATTGTGATGATATCTCTCTCTCTCTCTCACTCACACACGCGCTTGCGCATGCACAATCGTGTGTTGCAGAAACATATTATGCAAGTGCACACTCACTCCCAAATTGTAGGAGTAAAATTGTGAAAGCATTAGTTTTTGCAATTTATTTATTACAACCTTGTACCATCCTGTTGATACATTGTGATAGTTTTTCTCGTCCTTTACATAGATTCATTAATGAGTGTGTTTGGATTGAGATGATTTGAGATAAAATAATTTGCTTCATAAATTTCAATCACCTTTTTATCTCACATACATCACATCACAAAAAGTGCTACAGTAATTATCTCAAATAAATCATCCAAATAAACTCCTATCCAAACAAACTATTTATGTTTTACCGTGTTATGCTGTTTCTGTTTCATGTCATTTTATTGATGTTGATCTGCAAGCTGTTGCGTGGTTTGTTAGGTCGATACAAAGAATATTAAAGTACCCTCCAACAAGGACTTTGAGTGGAGATGAAAGGCAGCTCCTTTGGAAATTTCGTTTTTCGTTGATGTCCGAGAAGAGAGCTCTTACAAAATTTCTGCGGTGTGTTGAGTGGAGTGATGTACAGGTACATCTGCATTCTTCCTATCTTCCCATCCTACTTTGGTTGTCTCAATTTAGTGAAATGTTGTATCACAAATAATTATTGATTCTTTGTTTGGTGTAATTTCTTTTGCCCTGCCACCTATAAATCCCATTGAACCTGAGAAAGCAACTTCCTGCATGCGGGAAGGGACGTGGATGTTTATAGTCATTGAATATACATTCAGTGAGTAAGTTTTATGGACCTGGACCATAACATTTTGGATAATTAGCTATTGAACTTCTGGTGTCTGTTGCTATGGATGGATGTCATTGAGTTGCAAACCTGATTGTTGTTGTGTATAAAATTTAACTTCCCCCTTCTGTTTCATGTTTGTACTTCCTACATCCATACTTATTTATTTGCTATATCCTTCTTGCTCTCTATTTCTCTTTAGCTTTTTTTCCCTTTTTTTTCTTGTAGATGGTGTTTAAGGGTTAATTCCTGATCCTTGTTCATGGTTTGCTTGTATGCTTTACCCCTTTTTGTGACACATGCTTAAGACAATACATGCATTTCGTGTAGAAAGTCTTGCGATGATTTATACTTTTGTTTTGGCAGGAAGCAAAGCAGGCATTGGAACTGATGGGAAAGTGGGAACCAATTGATGTCTGTGATGCATTGGAGCTTCTGTCTCCTGTGTTCGAAAGTGAAGAGGTGAGTGCTAGATGCATGCTTGCATGTGTGTGTGGGTGTCTAGGTCCATTCCTGAAAGATACTCTACACTGTTAAATTTGTGTGTAACCTTTTGTAGGAAGTATTTACTTCCTAGAGTCCTAACCATGTGAGTTCTGGTGTTTAACCTTTTTTAGGAAGTAAATACTTCCTAGAGTCCTAACTATGTGAGTTCTGGTGTTTAACCATTTTTAGGAAGTATTTACTTCCTAGAGTCCTAACTATGTGAGTTCTGGAATTACAATAGCCCATAGTAAGGTCCATTGCTCCTTAAAAAATGACTATTCATAAGTTGATTGGCATGAAAAATCAAAATTGCTTTTGTGCATTATGGTTGCAAACAGATTTGCTTAGTCTTAGGGTGCTTCATTGTCATTATCCAACAGGTCCGTGCATATGCTGTCAGTGTACTTAAAAGAGCCGATGATGATGAGCTCCAGTGCTACCTGCTTCAATTGGTTCAAGCTCTTCGGTTTGAGCGTTCTGATAAATCTCGCTTATCCCATTTCCTTGTGCAACGGTGTACGCTTGCTGTAATATACATGAGAATCTTCAATAAACAAATGTAATCTATATTGCGGCTTACTTGTAAATGTATCTGAAACTAACGTTGCTTGTTTCGGCAGCATTGCGCAATATTGAGCTGGCTAGCTTCCTCCGCTGGTATGTTGCTGTGGAACTTCATGATCCTGCATATGCAAAACGTTTCTATTGTACCTATGAGATTTTGGAAGAAAGTATGCTCAAGGTGATTTGTGGATTATCATCACAGAATCAGGAGACTCAGTTCTTTTGTTTATCTTTCTATCCCATACTTTTAAATATCCTAATATTACGTTTCATTATGAATAAACGATTTTTATACTTGTTTCAGCTTTCGAAACTGTGAGATTACATTTCTCCAATTACTCTCCAAAAATTGGGAAGTTCTAGAATTATTGTGAAAGCTAATTTGATTATATAGGTCGTACTCAGTTTCTTCTACCAACTAGAAAAATATTAATGTGTTTGCATCTACTTGAATGTCTGGTGTGGGGGGAACATTTACTGTTGTGCAAGATTTCTGCACAGTATGTAAGACTAGGCCCATTGCTGTTTTTAAAGGTATTTCTCTCTACTTGTTGTTGCAGTTGGGAGTAGTTGCAAATGGAGATGAAGATGGTTTCAAGTTGTGGCAGAGCTTGGTTCGCCAGACAGAATTGACTGCCCAATTATGCTCCATAATGAGAGATGTTAGGAATGTCCGTGGAGGTACACAGAAGAAGATTGAAAAACTCAGACATCTTTTATCCGGCCTTCTTAGTGAGCTCACCTACTTTGACGAGGTAACTACTTTTTCTCTACTATCAGTACTTTGATGAGGTGATCATGTGACAGAAATTCATAGGCTTTCTTGCTCAAACATTTTCCTTCTTGAGCATGCATGTGATGATTATGGTTTTAAATTAGTTATGTTTCATACTTTCAGCCAATACGATCACCACTGGCTCCTGGAGTCCTCATTTCAGGGATTATACCATCAGAATCATCAATATTCAAAAGTGCGTTGCACCCATTGCGTCTGGCTTTTCGAACAACAAATGGTGGGATTTGTAAGATAATATTTAAGAAAGGCGATGATCTTCGGCAAGACCAGTTGGTAAATGCTAAATATTTTTTTAACCAGATTTGAATTTTACTAAGTTTAGTTGATAAAAGTTTTCTTTTAGGTTTGTGATAAAACTTGTGGGCTTGCCAAATGGTTTGTTGGTTGCATACTAAACTGTACTTTGTTCAGGTCATCCAAATGGTAACACTTATGGATCGTCTGCTTAAGCTGGAGAATCTTGATCTGCATTTGACCCCATACAGAGTTTTAGCAACCGGACATGATGAAGGCATGATGGAGTTTATACCATCCAAATCTTTGGCACAGGTACCTAATATTGGTGTTGATTCTGTGTGGTAAATTTTTTTTATTGTGGGACCTCCTCCCAAAAAAAAAAAGGTTATTTTAGCCTGCTATTGCCCTTGCATTTTTTAATGGCACTGATGCACTGTCTCTCACCTTTATTTGCTAGTTTTAGGTGACTGCACGAACCTCGATTTTTCAGGCTTCTTTGTTTCAAAGAATTTCATGTTAATGTTTTTGGAGGATCAATTGCAACTTCCTTGTGGATTTCTATGGGAGTCCTCAGTGACTCAGTTCATGTTGTGGGGACAGCTAATGACAAATGTTCCTTGTGTTGTGCGGAGTAACTTTGAGAATCTGAGAAAGGCATTACATGGGCTTAGAATTTCTTTTAGTTTGCATTTAAATACCTTAACTAGTCTGTTGATGCTATTGTAACCTCAATGACTAGGCAGTGAACTAGTTAGCTGCTGGCTAGCTGTTATCCTATCATGTTTTTGAACCTCAGGAGTAAGTTGGTTATCTTTTTATATGTTTACAGGTAATTTGAGGGGCATCACTTTGGTTCTTCTATATGCGCTCTTATTTGTTTTGTGAGTTACTGATCAATTCCATGATTTTATGAATATTGTTCCTTCTTGGTTTCAGATTCTTTCAGAGCACCGTAGTATCATAAGCTACCTTCAAAAGTTCCATCCAGATGAGGATGGACCATTTGGGATTACTGCAACATGTCTTGAAACATTCATTAAAAGTTGTGCTGGTTATTCAGTCATCACATACATTTTAGGCATTGGAGATAGGTGAGTGTTAATGATGATTGCTTTTTCTGGTCTTACCATCATAAGTTCGTGCATGCTATGTAAGTTTTGGATCCTCAGCCATTTGAAACTGAATTTTGAAATATAAATTTTCAGTATCTTCCTTTTTTTCTCCGTAAACTTTGTTGTGACTCTGTCTCTCTCTCTCATATATACTGAATTTGAAGTATGAATTTTCTCATATTAGTCAGAATTCTAAACTCCTATGATTTTCAGTGTTTTCCCATTATCCTCCTACTCTATTGCAAGCATTTGCTTTTGAATTCACACCACAAGTTGTTTGCGCAATTTTGTGATGGCAAATCAAGATGAACTTGAAGAAATCGTGTGGGATCCATAAATTATTCTCGTTATCATCTAGTGGGATGTGCTTTCTCATCACCTTACATCCACAATTGCAATAGTCTGTCTGATGAAATTGTTGCTGAAGTTTGTTTTGGCAAAGGGGATGGATTGCAATGAGTTTATAGACACGTATAGAGTATCAGTCACTTTGATTGGCTGCCTGATGGTAAAACTTTTGCATTGTAGATGTTTGCAGTGTGTTAAAAGCTATGATACTGGAAGAAGTGTGCTATTGTTGTGTGTTTTATCTGCTTTGACTGTGCAACATCATGCCTGTGTCTTGAGATTTGTATGCCGAGTTATTGCATTTCCTAATGGATTAATTTTGTTGGCTGATAGGCACTTGGATAACCTTCTGCTTAGAGATGATGGTCGCCTATTGCATGTTGATTTTGGTTTCATTCTAGGTCGGGATCCAAAACCCTTTCCACCACCCATGAAACTTTGCAAAGAAATGGTTGAGGCTATGGGAGGAGCTGAGAGGTATTCCCGCTGATCTCTAAAGTCTATCTGTTTGTTCGGTCATGATGGTCTTTGAGTTTTGAGAATAATTATGCTTGTATGACAAATGAAGAAAGAAACCCATTTCTTGCAGCGATTAGGTCTCTTGGGTGGTGGTGGGATTGTCGGGGAAAATAGTTCTGAGGATATGTTACATTTCATTTTCCAAAATTTATTTTCTTGCAGTCAATACTATACGAGGTTCAAATCATACTGTTGTGAAGCATACAATATTCTCCGGAAATCAAGCAACCTTATACTGAATCTGTTTCACCTGATGGCGGGTTCCAATATTCCTGACATAGCTTGTGATCCTGAAAAAGGCATTCTAAAGGTGACGCTGCTGTTTACTTGTGCTCTATTGAGAATTATTGCTAACATTTTATTGAGGTGGTTTTTGAATCCTTGATATATAGCTTCAAGAGAAGTTTCGGCTGGACTTGGATGATGAGGAGTGCATTCACTTTTTCCAGGATCTCATAAATGAGAGTGTTAGTGCATTATTCCCCCAAATGGTCGAGACCATACACCGTTGGGCTCAGTATTGGCGCTGATTGGGCAAGCACCATAATAAGACGGAAAATTGCCGTTCCATCTTGTTATCAGCACCATGCCATGTTCGGTCGGAATGGTCACCCGTGTGTGTGTGTGTGTGTTTGTGTATATATATATATATACACACGCATACATGTCAGTTAAAACCAGGATCTTTTGATTTGCTCAGGGACAGAACCATATGGTGTAGTAGTTTCTAATCTTGCAAACATATTTATTAATTGTTGTAGACGGGCGGGAATTTTGTGGTCAATGAAATAGACCCATATGGTATGGTATGGTATGGTATGGTATGTTAGTTTCTTCCGGAAGAGAAGGTCGCAGAGCATTGGTCCACATTGGACAGCTAGCTATTCGTCTCGTAGTTAAGCAAATCCATAACGTTTCACACGAACGAAAGCAATCCATAACAGCGAGCATAACATTATTATATATTTTCTCATACTAATTTTTTTCCAGGAAGGATGGTTTAATGAAACCCTAATACTACTACTACTTCTTCTGAAGACTTCGTGAGAACCGACACGTGGCATCATCAAACAACTGGTACTGAAAAATCCAACGGTTGGGAATGCATTTGCCGCGGTAATCTAATGATCTACCAACTCATCAGTACTGGCAGTTTGCGTTATTCGAACTGGAACCAGATGGCAATCCAGTAAATCCAAGAACATCCTCAACTTGGGGCCTGTGGGCGTCGCTCTTTATTTAGGACCTCAAGTTGAAATTCCCATTCCCCCATAATTACGCGTTGGTCTCAAGCTTTCGTTTTTATTTTCGAGTCTCTCTCATCACCTCAGATCCCTCTCTTCCCTCTGTCAAATCCTTCCTCAGGTAACTAGTTTTCTTCTCAATTTTGGTGCTTTCTTCATTTTCCCCGTCGCTTTTGTCGATTTTGTACGGTTTAACTGTTTATTCAAGGTGCAACTCGTGATTCCTTCGGCGATTACCCAAATTTCTGCTATTTTTTGAAATTTTCGTAAAGTTGTAGCTTTAATTGATTGATGTTGTGAGTCTGATGCCTTGTTTTTTTAATGATGCGTAGGATGTAAATGTGATTTGTTGATTCGTCTTGGAAAATTTCTGTTTTCGTGTTGGAAATGACGAGAATTTGTGATTTTAGCTGATTGATGTTGTGATTTGGTGTAGTCTATGAATCATGCGCCGGTAATCAATGTGATGCCTTGATATGTCTAGGAATTTCTTCCGAAATTATCTCTAATCGGTTGATTTGAATGCTTGCGTAGGTCATAGTTGATGAGTTTATTCTTATTGGAATTGTATGACTGTAGTGGTGATATTTCGGGGAAATTTATGATATTGAGCTGATTATGAGGTGGTTTGAGGTCATTTATTGCTGATTTAAAGCACTGCTTTGTTTGCTTTTCTAACATTTTCCGGAAACTTATAAGCTTAATTTCTTTATCGTTTGATCTGAGACGAAGTTATATTTTTTTTGGATCTACAGTGTGTCATAAGCAACACTAACAAGTTACCCCATGTGAAAATGATAGTAATGTATTGGCTTTTGGTGTGAATGGCTTCTATCACTATGGAAGAAAATATTGCTTTTGGTATGATTGTAATGTGGTGCTGATGTTAGTTTTTTATTGGATCCTGTTGTGTTTCTGATGTTAGTTTTTTTCCTGGATCCTGTTGCTGATGTTGTTTTCCTATATAAATCGTTGAATGTCTGGTTATGTGAAACTGTTGCGGTAATAGGTTTTGTGTGTTCAGTCGTGTATAAAAGGCAATGTGTATTTGTTTGTAATCCATGAAATGTTATGCAAATGAGCAGGGATCTTACATAAGAAAGCATAATGGGGCTAACATTCACGAAGCTGTTCAGCCGGCTTTTTGCCAAGAAGGAGATGCGCATTCTGATGGTGGGTCTTGATGCAGCTGGTAAGACCACCATCTTGTACAAGCTCAAGCTCGGAGAGATTGTTACCACAATTCCCACCATTGGTATGAGCTCTGTCATCATGATTAGTGAAATTGCTGCTTCTTATATGTTCTGAATTGTTCTTAGATTTCCTCAATTGGAAACTCTAGCATGAACATGAAGATGAAGATGAATGAGTGTATTTGGAACAGTTGTCTTTATGTGTGTGGTTTTCATGATCATCCTCACATGCTCTTTTGTATACAGATCTCTAAGATTGACCAAAGTTTGAATGAATCATGGCTAACAAAATGGCAAATTAAGGCTAACAAAATACCTTTCTGATTAATTTTTTGAATAATTTTCCAACAATGTGTTTTGTTTAATCACTTTATCAATTAAGGGAAATCTTCAGTGATCTTAATTTTTGCATTTTCTGAAATCCTTTAGTGTGTGTGTGAGTAATCGTAAAGATTTTGTGTATCAATTTTTCTATCTTTGTTGTCTATTGGTATTCCAACAACTGTTGCTGAGCTTGATTATAAGCTTGTCACAAATTTACAAGGAGTCCTGTATAGGTTTTTGGGTTTTGCTACAAAGAAGCTGAGCTTGCAGTAATTGTTCAGTTCTAATTTGCAGGTTTTAATGTTGAGACTGTTGAGTATAAGAATATTAGCTTTACTGTTTGGGATGTTGGGGGTCAGGACAAGGTAACTGCTACACTCATTTGCTCATATTTTGATTGTTAATATCAGGAATTTTCCCTTGCTATAGATTTATTATTTTCTCATTATCTTCGCTGGTTACAATGTCCAATGAAGAAATTTGTGCTGACGTTTGACAGATTCGTCCTTTGTGGAGGCACTACTTCCAAAATACTCAGGGTCTTATATTTGTGGTAGATAGCAATGATAGGGACCGTGTTGTGGAGGCAAGGGATGAATTACACAGGATGTTGAATGAGGTACTGGCCCTTTCTGAAGTATATCTCTGCTAATAATTGAGTAACTTATGAAACAAAAGAGTAATAAAAGTTTTTTTTTGGGAGTTTTTGGGGGTGGGGGGTGAGGGGTAGAAGTTGCCTGCCATCTTACCTTGAGCAAGTAGGACGGACAATCTTCCTCTCTCATCATGGTAAATGGTTCCCTTATTAAGCAGGTGATGCAGTAGCTTATGACGTTTAACCCAGTTTCACGTAAAAGGACGCTGTAGTTAAATACCCAAGATCCTTTTTGTTGATACATATGCATGCAGGATCTATTTTTAAGGACAATGAATGGATTGCAAAGGTTCATATGCTTAGAATTAGCATCTGAACCTGAAAACTTAATTGCTGAAACCAGAAGCAAGATCTTTTCAGAATTGAGTTTTGAAGTAACTTGTGAATACATGTGTAAATATGTTATTGAATGTTGATCTCCAATGCAGGATGAGCTACGTGATGCAGTATTACTTGTATTTGCTAACAAACAAGATCTTCCCAATGCAATGAATGCTGCTGAAATAACTGATAAGCTTGGCCTCCACTCCCTCAGGCAGCGCCACTGGTAAATTTTGCAAGCATGAGGCTTTTGTCAATATCTACACATTGATCCTGTATCCTCAAGTTTTGGATATATTCTTGGAACTTGCAGGTATATCCAAAGCACCTGTGCAACTTCTGGAGAGGGGCTCTACGAAGGCCTGGATTGGCTCTCTAACAATATTGCTAATAAGGCAAGTACTTATATGTGCATTTACAGTTACTGTTTTACAAAATTCTTAATAATTTGCTTTTCGTAAATTGTTCTTCTTTGCTTCTAATTTTTCTACATCATTGCAGGCATAAAGTGATGTGGTAACATTTTGATGGGTTGATCCTGGATGCAGGCGGCTTTTTATCTAGTTGTTTCTGTTGTCATGGTCGTGGATTTCAGTTTTGAGTCCTTTTGTATCTTTCAAGTCACTATTTGCAATGCAATACTTGGTTTTTTAGTAATTGCTAGTGTTTGTCTAGGTTTGGGTACTGCTATGGAAGTATGAGCCTGTAAACAGAGATTAACTTGGTATCTACTTCGGGTTTTGCCAATGCCGTCATAGTTATATTCTTTATATTGTTTGTCATTATTATTATTGTTTCTCTTCATTGTGAAAAGCTTGCCAATATTAATTACTTGAGTGTAAGGCTTTTTTTTTTCCCGAAGTTTGTGTGAAGTATTTCTAGAACTTTGAGTTGGTTTTTTTTTTTTTTTTTTTTGTTTTTGCGGGCAACTTAAGTTGGATATCAATATTGTAGTAAAGATTAAAACTCTTTTATTTATTGTAACTGGATGCCCTTTCTTATGAGAGTATTGACTGCGCGAGATGGATTGAGTTTTCTATTTTTGTTTTTTTCTCTTTCGTCTTCACGAGATGGTCGGAATAAATTCATTTGAATGACAAATTGGTACATTCCGGGTTTGTTATGTTCGCTTCCCTGTCTTCCTCCGTCGTCTCTTTCGTCGTTTTGAATGTGGCAATAAGTTTGGGCTCGTAGCGGCCTGAGCGCTGTTCATGGTCCTTTAGGAGTAAAGCTAAGGATATGCTGTACTATATCAAAGGTAGGTGCAAACCATCATAAGCTGGCAATGGCAGCGGTGGAATTGCAACAGAGTAACCAAATTTGTTGATTTTCCCCCAAAAAGTCCCGGATTTGAAGTAAACCAAAGCACGTATTCGCTTGATTAGTAAGAGTTTTTGTATTCTTTTTTTCTGTAAGAGTTTATGATGGTAGAATTTAGAACAATATTTTATTAGCATTTGTCCCTTCACATTAAACATTTGGTTAATCTACGATAAAGCTCGAATATGTTAGAATTGTCAAAAAAAATTCAAAGTTCAACACGAAATTGTAATTACAGCATCTAACAATAATGATAAAGGAGAAAATTTAAAATGATGAATTCTAAAAACTTCAACTCCTCCAGCAGTTTAATCAACTTGAAGACCTGTAGGAAAGGATATAGCCTTTGTAATAGCGAACTTGATGAAATATCAAATGAATATAGACTTGTAAAAACTTGCACTAACACTGAAAAGTTTTCAAATTGCACATCTAGAATTTGTTAGTGTAGTCCAACACACACACACACATATGTATTGAAAATGGAGTAGAGGGATGAGTGCACAAGACTAGAAAGAAGTACGATTGGCAAATGACAAGCATGCCACCACCACACGAAAGTAGTAGCCACTGTCGTGTGGTTAGAGCTTTCCTTTCGATCGGGAGAGACATGAGCAAACGTACTCATTATTTGTGCTTTAAAGTTGCTGCCACAATTCGCGAAGGCCAAACTTATTCACTACAATTTTGTCGACTTTAGAGTTTTCGAACTAAATACAAATGGCCCCCAAGAATCCTGTTTTCTGCTGCAGTTACCTTCAACCCTCAAAAGCTTCAGTTGCATGCATGAGTGCAAAAGAGTATACTCGTAACGAGTCAAAATGTTTCGGTCCACTTGAAAATCTGGCGGTTTGTAACTTGTCCCTCAAAATATCAACACATAAAACCAAAATACAACTCTTTTTTTTTTTTAAAATAAAAACGAAAGAAAAAAAGAATTTTCACGAGTCTGTCTAGTCATGAGCATTGTTCAACCAACCAATGAAAAAGTATTCAACTCACCCAGTCTTGCGTTATGCTTATAATCATCATTTATTGTCCTTTCCCTCTTTTTTCTTTCTGTATACGTTTTTCTAGTAAACTCATCTATCATAAAAAGATCCATAGAAGAACTAATGTTCTTACGGCTCTTGTTATATTTTATTTTGTGGCTAAAAGTTTTTCCAACCTGCATCGTCTCTCGATTTTCTGATTTCTCAAACTCTAACGAAGTCAATCATACTCCTAGTGGCTGAGCAACAATTATTTTCAGCATATTTAGAAAACTACACCACATTAAGCTGTCAACCCTAAAATCTTCATCTTTCACGCAAATGTTTTTGTGTCTGAAACGGATAATACTAAAAGGTAAGTACATAGCTTCCCATTTGTGACCTTCTCCAGATTGGTCCTAATTAGCATGCACTTCAACAACATATGTATCCAAATTCCAGACAATGGACAACTGAGAATTCACTTGTTCGTTACCAAAAAAAAATTCTGTCTAGCTCCTGCCACATCCCACAAGGACCACCAGTATCTGGAAATCTCGAAGCGTCTTCTCACCTCTCAGGTTTGAGATTGAAAAGATTCGCAAACTGAGAGTTTGACACTTGGAGCCCAAGTGCCAACCTGTGGTTCCAACTCATTGTAATGTTTCCCAGTAGTTTCTTCTTTCTTTGGTACAGTACATTTTGGATACAGAATCCTACTCCTTAATCTGTACGTACGCACTCTATGATTGCTCCATATTCCCACCCATTCTTTTACCAATCTTTGTCCTTTCCTCTCCACCAGGTCCTGGAGATCATCATCTGTTCACCATGGAGTTTTCCATCATAATTTCAATCTTTTGTCCTTTGCTTCTCCAGATTGGTCTTTCCTCTCCACTGATAAGATTCTTGCTTCGTGGAAAGTGCAGAACTCAAATTATGTGTTTGTGTGTGTGAATTCAAACTCCCTCGTTAATCACCGTCATAATCCTATCTGATAATGCATCACAAATTACTTACTTGAAACCCAACACAAGTTCTTGAAGAATTTGAACTAGAGACAATTCTGAAGTTGCTGTCCATCAAGCTAAATGGATTAGATTCCTCGCGAAGATCACGCTGCAACTACTGCAGAGGCTCAACTATTTATGCTAAAGGTGACTGAATACCACTCATTTTAAATAAGTTTTGGCTGACGATGAATCAAAACTTTTTCAGGAAATTTGGATGCTGCTCCCTTATTTGGTAGCGACACTTCTTTTCACTTCATTACTCGTGTGAATGGATAAAAACACCCTTACTCTTCTTCTTTTTTTTTTTTTTTTTTGATAGAAACCCTTATTTTTCATTTCAATTACAATTTCATTAAAAGGGACAGTTGCAAGTTCATCAACTAATAGGAGTATTATTGTCTATTTCACATGATCAAAAGGTAACATTTCCCAGTTTTTTTTTACCACATGTGATGCATCTTAACATTGATGTAACCAAATAGTATTGCATAAGGTACGATTAATATATACCAAGTCGGTCTAATGTCAACTACGGATCATTTATTACATCTTAAAAATTCCTGTAGGTGTAGGGCACTAGCACTCATTTTGTGAATAATTTGCCCCCAAAGTATTTTCTTTTTCATAAATCATTTCCCCGACGTCCTTAGAGCTACAACGAAGGTCCTTTTTTTATTATTATTAGTGGGTTCCCTATAATTTCAGTTGAATAAACATGACGACGTAATTTTTTGGCCCATCCATAGAAAAAAAAAAGAGTCTACCACCTTTTAGGTGTCAGTATACGAGGCATTAGACATTTTCATGAATTTTTTAAGTTGGTCCAGTTTAATTTCTTGTTTAACCTTTTTCTTTCCTTATCCAAACCTATCATTATCTTTTAGACAACTGGATAATATTGAATAATTACCGTCAAACTCTGGATGAAAAGAGGTTTGCTCTTTTGCCACTTCATTTTTTATTGTTTATCAAGTTAACTCATTCTTTTTCTCGCACTTTCAAAATCTTTGGCAAAAGCATCATTAAGTAAATCTAAATGTGTCTATATTCTGACATGTTTATCCAAACGCAACGAAGTAGTATTCAATCAGCACTCCCTCAATTATTTTGTTCTAAGTGGGCTTCTCTTTTGTGGCCGGTAAAGGCCAAGATGTGATTCCATTAGCAACACATTAAACATGCATGTATGTTTCTCGAGGAGAGAATTATTGATTTGAAAACCTGCAGTTTCTCGAGGAGAGAATTAACTTTTTGTTATACATCCAATTAACAGCGCATGTTTATACTAAGCTAACCTCGAAGCCCAGCCTTGGACTCCCGACTTCCTTGTTCTTCTTTAGTTGGCTCTTCTCACTTTTTTCATTCATTGTTGTTTATTTAGATAAATAATTGCCTTGTATTTCAGTTACATAAAAATAATGCACTTACTTTTGTGTTGCAACTTCTTCGTTTATACACCAATCTGGGGAATTAGAAGTACTTCCAACAGAGACCATTTTTTTTCTCCACCATATACCTTCTAAGGAGGTAGGAAGCAAATAGTGAGCTCTTTTATCTGGTCTTTGAGCTATTTTCTTCATATGGAAGAGAATTAACACGATCTATGGGGTTTTAACTGAATTGATTTTGCAGCAAATAAGATCAGAAACTTACGATAAACAATGGAATGACCCTTGAAGAAGACTGAGGAATAGCACTTTCGAGGAGGCATGTCGAACAATGGTGGCTGAATCATAAAACATGCCGTGGGTACTAAGGAAAGAATCCCTCTTCATCTGTCCTGCTGAGACACCTTTTGGACTCTGTGAACGGTAGCTAAAGCTGGAGCAGGACAAGGAATCGAGAACATCAGTCAGGGTCAGGGATCCAACTTGTTCATAAAGCTGATGGTATATTCTTCTGAAAATGATTGCCATCATCTTTTTACAATTCTCTTCAATCATTTGAACGTTTTACGAATATCCTTTCGGTGGGATAGACCTCCACGCTTTCAATCCTGATCATCGCTCGTGATAGTTTCCACCCAAACGTTCATCTGGTTATTCATCAATGGGATGTTAAGTTCTTGAAAGACAAATTTAAAAATAATAATAATGATAATGATTCCCATGTATATATTTGTATATTCTTTCTAATCCCTTCGAATCTACTAAAAAGGAAATTAATTTTGATACATAATGGTTCGCGAACCATGGACCTCATGTGCTAAAGACGGCCTTAATTTATTCCACTCTTGCAATTTACCTTAGTTTGATGGATCATAATTGATACATAGATATGCAAATTTACTGCAGATTTTTGAAGGTAGTTGTTCAATGAGTCTATTTGTAAAAATAGTTCCATATTTATTGTTTTTTGACTAGTTTATGTTTGTTTGAGTTTTGTACATCATATTGGGATTTGTGTAGAGTTGTTTTCTGCACTCTTTATATATACGGAGTAGTTTAATAAAAAATCTAAATTCATTTTTTCGAGTCTCAATACAAGTGCTAATAAGCTATTTTCTTTTTTATTTTCACTATGAATTACAAGTGTTGGTGTTGTTTCTTAATTTATACTCTAAAATTTAACAAGGAACCATGCAGGCTAAATTCATTGAGATTTTTCTTGTTTTTCCGAATGATTGATTAAATTCCAAATTCTTGCATATTTTGATAAGTTATTGAAAATCGATATCGAGAATTTGATCGCATTACCTGATTATCATCACCTCGGGGATGCTGAGAATCCTCTTTTCGCGTTTGTCATTACCATCATAACATGCAAGCTTCTGGGATTGCCATCTGCACAATTTCCATAGAAATTCTCCCGCCTGCAAATTTTGCCTTCTCCCTCTTCCCCTGTTGCTTGGTAGCCATTTACTGCATGGTCTGCGTCCAGATGTTGAACTCTTCTTCCTCGAAGTGATTATTGCTTTTCAGCAACATCAATACCTAATTTTTGTTTCCTTTGTTGGTTTCAATTGCTGTTCGTTGTATTGGTTCTTGCGGACGCTCAGTTCTTCAAATTCAGCACTGCCACTTTCTTAATGCAAATGTTCCAATAATCCAAGGATAATAGTAATATAAATAAGGTAATTGAGAAAGAAGCAAATTGATGGTGTTGAGTTTCGATCTTCTATGTTTTAGAATACAAGAATGATGCGTTTACGATTATATGGGCTACAAGTTCAGAAGGTCGATGGCCGGCCCTCTTTCTTTGCTTTTTCATTTATTTTGGTTACAAAAAATAGGGAGTTTCTGGTATTCTAAAGAAGTTTCTAGGTCAGTGCATACCAGTAAGCAACTCCCCCCCCCCCACCCCCCTAAAAAAATTGGAAATTTGAGGCTAAAATATTCAATATTTTAAGCAAATTCAAGACTGTTTCAACATGTGACATCGCTCACAACAGCATCATAGGTCAGGCAGTTTTTCCTGTATGGATTTTAACATGCATTCTAGCAGCTTCTCCAAGACGTCATTCTAGCAGTTTTTTGGGTTGTTGATCACCGAGACGTCTTTAAAGTTTTGGTGGTGATAGGAGGTCAAAAATTCAATCATTGTCTTTCTCCAATCACTAGTTGTGGCTTCCTCTCCTCCTCTCCTTAGATTCGGCTATTATACAAACTGTTCTTATTATTGGAAAAAAAAAGAAAAAAATGTAGCAGCTTCTCCAAGCGGGTGGGTTTCTTTTACTAATAACGAAAAGAAAAGAAAGATTGTGTCGGATTTATGGGAAGGGAAGAAAAACAAATAAGACGAAATAATTGCGAGAATGGATCTGACCTGAAAGTGTGCGATTAATGCATATCACAAATGTACATGAGAACTTTTGATCATCATAAATGCACATCATAATTTGTTGTTACTGAATAATCAATGTATATGATCATATCCCTAGATTCATTATTAGTCATCAAGCGCAAAAGGGAATGTGTTTTTTTCCTTGATTGTCGTGCTTAAGCTACAAGATGAAAGCCTCCATAGTATAGGGTGTAGTAATTTTCACGACATCGAAGCATAGTTTATCTACGCCCCTGTGTTTCCTTTTCTTGATCCAATCACATATTTATTGACTCCCAAATCCGATTTTAAATTTTGATATCAGACCCGAAAAAATCTTTCTAATAAATATTCCGAAGACAAGGACATCCACTCCAGAGCCTTGTCATTTCCTTACCCTCGATTTCCAATTAGGAAGAATTAACTAAATGCGAAAAAGACTTTAATACGATGACCATTTTGCAATTGACTCTCCCTCATTGGCTCCATTCTAGCAAATCCTATAAGGGTAAGGTGAGCTGCAAAAAATGGTCGTCATTCATTCGTTCCTGTCAAATTTAACAATGACCCATGACTTTAGACAATTTATATTTTCCTGAAATGAAAAGGAAAAGGAGAATAAATTATTTATGAATTTCATTTATGGTTCATTTAGGCTGCATGTGAGATTCCTATTTTTGCTATTTAAGGAGGCTGAGGATGCCATTGATGAACCCAGCAACGAAGGCATCCCCCTCCTCCTAGGTTTTTGCTAATTTACTTCCCCAACACTCCTCGAAAAGCATTCCCATCCACCCCGACAACATCAAGCTTAGCCATGGCCCCTCAAGAAGTACCCGCAGAAGCCTTCACCGCCGCAGGGAAAGTCTCAACACTCAGCAACACAGGCTACTCGAAGAGAGCGTACGTTACATTTTTAGCTGGAAATGGTGACTACGTGAAAGGAGTGGTTGGATTGGCTAAAGGTCTGAGGAAGGTTAACAGTGCCTACCCCCTTGTGGTTGCCATCCTCCCAGATGTTCCCGAGGAACATCGGGAAATATTAAGGTCACAGGGTTGCATTGTTCGTGAAATTGAGCCCATTTACCCTCCTGAAAATCAGATTCAGTTTGCTATGGCTTACTATGTCATCAATTATTCCAAGCTCCGCATATGGAACGTAAGTAAACCTGAAAAACATTTCAAGTCTTAGTCTAATAGGTCTACCAGATGTGTGCATAGCCATTGCCTGCCTATGGTATCATGACTCAGTGAAGCGTATCTGTTTCTGCTTCCTGTTTGTGTGCCAAAATCTTCTATGGCCCATGTCACTTGGATCAGCTTAGGTTAAGCTTGACCTGCACTTGATAGATAGAATCTTCCTTAAGAAACAAAGAAGCCCCAAGACAAAGGCTGAGAAACGCAAAAGCCAGAAAATATCCTTTTATATCCTAATTTCATTATTTCACCACAACAATAAAAGAAAAAAACCATCACCGCCACACTCTATCTATATAATCAGGAGTGATGCTATAATATGTTACAGTAATCCTTAATCCACAGCTCTATGTTTAAGCCGTTCTAGCATTTCTGTTTTGTATTTTAGAGCAATCATATTTGGGTTACTATTAGGAGTGACTAATCAAATAACTGTGGTCATGACAGTTTGAGGAGTACAGCAAGATGATCTACCTAGACGCAGACATCCAAGTTTATGACAACATCGACCATCTGTTTGACGCAGCAGATGGATACTTTTATGCAGTGATGGATTGCTTCTGCGAGAAGACATGGAGTAATTCCCCACAGTACTCCATTGGATATTGCCAACAGTGCCCGGACAAAGTTACCTGGCCAGCTGATATGGGTTCACCTCCTCCTCTGTATTTCAACGCTGGCATGTTTGTCTTTGAGCCCAGCCGTTTGACCTACGAAAATCTGCTTGAAACTCTCCAAATCACTCCGCCAACACTATTTGCAGAGCAGGTCTGATACATCTTTGCGGCCACATCCATTTATTCTCTCTCCTTTGACTATCTAATTTGACTACCACTTAATACCTTTTCCGTGGTCTTAACTAGAATCCATACTTCGGTTAGGTTTGGAGGTTCTTCTGGAGTTTAGGTTTGTAAAAATCGTAGCTCTAACTTCGGTTAGAAAAGGTCAAGAACTAGAATCCATACTTCATGCACCACGGACCAAGTTTTAAATACTGATGGTACAATTTTTCTACCTGGATGTGGAACAGGATTTCTTGAACATGTTCTTCCAAACTACGTACAAACCCATTTCTTTGGCGTACAATTTGGTTCTAGCGATGCTTTGGCGCCATCCGGAGAACGTGGAACTCGATGAAGTTAAAGTGGTTCACTACTGCGCTGCGGTATGCAATTCCCCTATATATGCACGCTTTTTATCTATTGGCAGCAATGAACGATAGTCCTTGCTAACTTTTATGACATTTATCTGGTATTATTCAATGAAATAGGGATCAAAACCATGGAGGTACACAGGCAAAGAAGCTAATATGGACAGAGAAGATATCAAGATGTTAGTTCAGAAATGGTGGGATGTCTACAATGATGCTTCCCTTGACTTCAAGGCTGAAGACCCTGTCCCAGAGGAAGAGACCTTCTCCAGACCATCAATCATGGCCTCCATGCCTGAGCCTGCATTATCCTACGTCCCAGCTCCCTCTGCAGCTTAGAATAAGCGTAAATCCAAAGACTTGGGAGTGTGTGTCCAACATTGGTGCAAATCAATCCTATGCTTTACCGTATACTTTGGCCATATATGTAGTTCAATGCTGGTTTATATCACAACCAAATAAATATCTAGCATTGAAAAGGAGCGTGTAATTTCTCTGTAATTCACCAATAAATCGCAATCAAATAATCTCTTTCTTAATTGTGTATCGAAAGTCTCATGAAAATATATATGCTGATATTTTAGCTTCGAAAATGACATTTTTGACATTATACAAAGAAAACGGGCAGCTGAAGCTGTCATACTTGGAAGATATAGGGCCTAATTCCACTACTGAGATAGTATCCAGAATGTCAGAATCAGCAGAGTAAACCGGGAGAAGTTGACATTTGTCCCATCGTCTGGGTTGAAAAATGTTGATCACCACTATCCCCAGTAATCCATAGTAGACCGAATATGTCCTCAGGATTTTTAGAGAGAAAAGTCACTAAAGATCAGTGAAATATATCATAGACCACTGTGGCAAGGAATGCATAGTTGAAAGCATTAAATGAAAAAGATTGCCACTGGTAAAAACAGGCAGACAGTCGATCTCAGACTTCAATTTGGGAGATTGCGGGTCACAAAATCAAGATTCGTTTGGCTTCAAATTTCTCTACAACTTTAAGGAGCTAAACATTTCCTCACCATCTTCATAATCTTCGTCTTGGAAGTCCAACTGGAAGCATTCATTTTGAAAAAGAATAGCTGCAGGTTCTCTGGTTCGTTGGGCCTTTCTGTCATTTGAACCTATGGCTGATAGTATCTTGTCCTTTATGCAGTTTTCAAGGCCACTTGCCTCGAGTTTTTGGCATTGCAATCCAAGAACAGAGAAGCACTCTTTTTTGAAGTTGATGTCACATGATGACAAAACTAGGCCAGCAATTGTTTTCGCAAGATCAGGTGCATAATTGCAAATCTGAAGAAAGGCAACAAGCTTTTAGATTAGCTTAAAATTTGATGAAACTGACGAAAGAAAAATTCGGTCTTTAAGAATAGCTGTTGACAATGAAAAGCATGCACATAAGTCATTAAATAAGTAGCCTCTAGAAGCAAAAGCACTCCACTAGAAACAGTTATGCCAAATAAAAAATTAGGATTGAGATTTAATTCGGTCATGGCCTCGAAGGAACTCAATAAGAATTCGTTCAGTAAAATTTACCAACGTAAAGTCTAAGATTTCATTGTCAGTAAAATTTACCGATGTCAAGTCTAGGTTATCATTGTGCTGTTATTGGAAAAACTGAATACGTTTCTAGAAGAGCAATACAATCAGAGGTCCTAATGGAGGAGAAAACATACCTTAAGTGCATGAGAACTTAGAAGAGCCTTATCATTGGTTTCTTTCAGTTCATCGAGCGCAAGCTTGAGAGCTTTTCTGGTGAATGTTTTGTCTGCTTGTCTGTTACCTGCGCTAGGTACCATCATGACATTTTTATCAAGTTAAGAAATAGACGCGTGTAAAATATGCCAAATATAGATATCACAATAAATGGTGAAATATCCTCAGATCTTTAGCAGACTACAATGGATATTCTTTATGGTAACTGTGGAGGGCAATGTCAATGTGGAAGTTTGGTGGCAGGTTTTCCCATTCCAGAAGTGCAATATCATCTTGATCAGTAATCCTCTTCAGGGTAAGACCATAATCTTTCCACTTGATGCTTGTCAATGCATCCAAAGATGGTTGGGGAATTGAGCAAGGTGTGAAGTCCTTAAAAAAGAAGACCTGAAGAAAGATATTCACCATCAAACGTTAACCCAGACAAACACAAATGCATTAATAGGTTTTCTGTTCAACTTATTTTTTTATAACATAGGAAGGAGATTTTACATCATTAAGCTAGCATACTACATTTCTTTGGCACCGACAGCTGCATTATGTCATAGACAGACCATAAAAATCCTTTTCACTTTCTGTTGCCTAATTAAGAAGATAAACTTTGTAAATCTTTGCCCATTTCAATAGATTGTATAATTTGGTTGTCAGAAAATGGGGGAAAAGAAGGGACAGAAAGCTAAGAAACCATAAGCATTCCCTCCTAGAGTTTCACATCTAGTAGAACTTTGACAAGAACCATTTCAAACAACACACTCCCCTCAAGTAACAAATACTGGCTGACAAAGTTGAGTTGGACATGGTAATCATTTGAGTTGTGAAGAGCAATCATTTTCAACAATTACCAGCGAAGCATTTGCAAACATGTCAGATAGCCCTACCCACCTATTTTCTCATAAATTTTAAGCAAAACTAGCATGACATGTACATGCATGTTGGGTATTGCAGCAACAACACTGTTACAAAGCATTTCTTGAAAAACGAATAAGATTAAGTCTCCTTATTAGAAGCACCAACCAAAGAAGCAAAACATGGATCATGACGAACCTCTGTTCTTTTGCCAGAGGGCCTGCAACAGGCAGGAAAGGCTGGTTCTGATGTTTCACTGATAACAACGACAGCTTCCATCATCTGCCTTTTACTTTGACTTGTACCTGACCTTTTAGCCATGCCAGTTCCAACCTTCAGATGTTCCCTGGACCATAATAGGATACCTATATTGTTTACATGTTGTGTGCTAAATTTGGATTCTAGCAATGCATGTACAGGAAAAAATTTTAGGTCAACTTGATTCTTGAGAATTCTTTGTCACCAAAAGAAAAAAGTTTTTAGGACAAACCAGTATCATTCAAATTAATCTTCAAATACAGGGGAAAGCAATAGATGAGTGATGATTTGACACAGAAAAGAATACAAACTCCTTTTCTTCTCTAAAACTGCTTCTTCAGGGCGTAAGTGTCATTACCAACAATAGTATTCAAAGCTCAAATTTGTTTAAGGAGAATACATACTGAAGGAACCCAAAAAAGTTCCTGTATGTGGAAAACTCAACCTTAGAGTGTTTGCATATTGGGAAGTGAAATCGATTGTCAAAATTGACCTAAAATGAATGAAACTAAAGTCATGAATATGGTAACAAGAAAAACAGAAATATGGCCCTGAATATAGCTGACTAGGAGAGAATTTTGTTTCTTTAACTGAATATGAACACCTCTGAGTTTCCAAACCATCAAATTCAGTCCATTGAATGGCATAAAGCTACAACATAACAGGTTATAGCATACAGAAGCTGGAATTTCTCAAAAACTTACGCAGTTGAGAAGCATAATTGACAAAAATTTTCCAGTCTATTTCCATGCTTGAGAACATATTCTTCAAGGCCTGACTTCAGACGTTCAATGTTTGTGGCAGAAGAAGGGAGAGGACTGCAGTCAACTGCAAGAACACAACTCTGTAACTGTGAACCCCGTACACCTAGACTGTCCACCAATAATTCAACAGCAACTGTCTGCAAAAAAAAGTCACTTCATCATTGTAACTGGTCTGCTGAATTAGCCTTAGCAAGGGCCTGGTTTCAGGGTAATCCCGTAATTTGCATGTGAAACCTGATTATAATATATAATACTGTGAGAAAGACACTAGGGGTTGAAAATCCCTGAAGAGTTGCTTACTGTTGAAACATTTATAGTGAATACAGTTTTTCCAAAATTATGACTACATCTGATAAACCCAAAACCCTAGGCAGCTCTGGCCTATTGAGCTCGATCTAGCATGGGCCAACGTAAAATATCAACAACATTCATCCGGGGTTCTTGTGAAGATAGAAGAGTTGCAATCCGCAGTACTTTTCTCTGACATATATCCTGGCCAGCCAAATTCCCTCCCTATACATCACATGCTCACAGGACCAAATAAAAAAATAATTGTAAAGCGCGATTGAAAAGAAACTGAACAAATGGAATGAGTACAAGTTCTGATTCCAGGATTAATTACGAGTTTCATTGAATATATATTAACTGCAAATTACACCTCTACCATAGCTAGGAAAATTTTCAATAAGTTTGTTAGATAAATGTCATAGAAGAAAAATATCGGTACCATTTGCAAACGGCGTAATCATTGCCAGTGTCCATTGAGATAGCAACCAACTCAAAGTACATCAGTTAATCATATAAAAGCATAAGAATGAAAGATTCAAGGACCAAGTCTAGCATTGTCCCCGAGACCAGTAGTGGAATTTGCACATCTGACCAGCATAAATCCATGATATGCTCATGATTACATGACCATGCAACGTTCTTTTAGAATACAAAATCGCAGATGCCGTACATACAAATTATTGAGAAGGGTGATTGGAACGTACAGGTAATTTCACCATGGACATCTGCAGGATAAACCATAAGAGAGATAAGGCGAATAACAGGTAAGATTCAGTTCGCACAATGCCATGCTTTCAGAAATAAGCAGGCAGCTTCCTTGATAAAGAATGGACATAAAGAATGTAACCTTATGGAGAAATAAGCTTATGTCACTCTGCAAGTCGTTTAAACTTTCAGCTGTTGATAGCACAGCTTCAGTCCCACTACAAGAAGAATTCAAACAAAAGGAAGAGGAAAATAATTGAGAACAATGTCTTCAAGAGAAAGGAAACTACGGTATAGAAGATGGCATGCCTGAATTTTGCACCACATTTCGAAATTGAAGATAGCTTTGTCAGCCTCCCTGAGGAGATGGTTTCATTTATGTTCAAGCTGAAAGTATGGATTTCATTATCAGAAATGCCTGCAGAAGTGGCATACATTGGCTTAGAATTACCGATAATTCAGGAAGGTACAATGTGAGTCATGTCTTTCTTGAGATCAATCTAGAAAAGAAATTAGGTTTCATTAGCCATTCCATCCCTTTGTTTCTCAAGCCATTTGCAGGTGTCCGAGCCGATCGGTCAGACGATGACTACTTCTGGCTGATCGTCATTCCTTAGTGATTGAAAGAAATGTTAAGCAGAAGTTTCAAAGTATCTAGAACTTTTTAGTCCTGGCCCAAGTCAAAATTATCAAGCACGTTCGAATCTGAAATAGTCCATTTTATTGAAATACCTCCCCTTAGATAAGACGCTTGGTAATTACGCGTTTGATGGTAATTATTATGTCAAAGCTATCTTTCAAGCATTTAAAAGAAACATTTTAAGAAAACGGAACTCACCCGTAGTGGTAATAGTGATTACTCCATCTGCAAAGCCAAAAACCAAATCCACTTTTCAGGCAATTGTCCGGTCACATGAAGACGAACTAGTTTTGAGCTTCAGAAATCACTAACTTGAGAAATAAGGATGTCAAGCATGTTATTCTCATTTAAACTCACCAAATTTGCTGGCAGATATAGGATTAGTCGCATATCTTAGAGCTTCAAACTCTTTCAGGTTGCATCCAACACCAGTATCAGAAACTGTTTATAGCAAAACCCAAAACAAAAAAAAACGTCGTTTAACCACGCTAATCTCTACTCCAATTTTTTTTCAAAAAAAAAAAGAAAGGACACTAAAGCTAGCCAAGTCTTTGTTCAATTTACCTTTCAATCTCTCCAAAAAAAAACAACAACAACACTTTGGCTACTTGTTTAATCATTTTAATCAGACTAACTTAGACTATTTTTAAAACTGCGACCAATTCAAAAATCACGGTCAGGTTTCGGTACTTGAGCAAAAATATGGGGATATAAGGAAATGAAAATTACAACTAAAAAAAGATAAACAGTAATCGATCGGCGAGAGAGAGGGAGAGAAATCGAGAATGATGCCTGAAATTCGAACGAGCGGAGGATTGAATTCTGGACAAAGTTTCAGAACGATTGATATTCTGCAAAGCTCATCGGACATCCGGCATCGTTGAATTGCGCAGAAAATTAACTGTGAAAAAAGTTAATTTCAACAACAAAAAAAATTATTATGAAATATCATCATTGATATGATGAAATGATGGAAGGAAACGATCGTCGCAGAAGAAACGGTTATTAGAACTCACATGTTTGCAGAGATTTTGCACGGAAGAGACCTCCATTCTTCTTAATCGTTTCTTCCGCTCCACTGACCAGTGACCGCTCCCTTTGTTAGTTAGCCTGCGTGAGTATGTGTTTTCCCGCGCAAGCGCAGCAGGAGTGGAAGCTGTATCCTGAATTCTGATTGGTCCTTGAAAATTTGAATTATTGATATTCTTTTCTCCGTACTTTTATTAGGGGATAAATTTTTAAGGGAGAGACGGTTGCATGGGTTGTCAAGTTAAGCTCCATTCGGTTTTTTTTTTTTGTCTTTTCTGAAAGAAGTTTAGTAGTAGACTAGTAGTCCGCAGCTTGAGATTAATAATATTGACTCTTATTCTAATCAAAGTTCAGACTGACTTTTTGGCTTAGCCAGTTTTTCTTTTTTTTTTTTTTTTTTTTTTGGTATTCTGGACTGTATGCTTGTGAACCCAGATGCACAACTGTGATTGGATAAAAAATTACTTAAATAGTTTTTGATGAAATGTATGTGAAATATAAAGTGATTAAAAAATAAAATTATAATTATACTACTTTTTGTTTTGTGTGTGCGTAAATAATTAATATTCAATTCAAACAAACCTAAATAATTAATAGTGTTTAAGCAGCTGCCTGTGTTAATTAATACTAAGTAAAGCATCTAAGTATTAGTGTATATTACTCTGAAGTTGAAGCAAATTGAAGGAAGGATTCCACTCTCGACATTTATATATACTAGTAGTAGTATAGTATAATAAAGGGAGAAGGAAGAAAAGGAAAGAGAGAGAGAGAGAGAGGGAAGAGGGTAGTTCTTTTTGACTGACACGTGATTTGGGGCGTTCATTCTATGGTTTTGCTGACTTGGTCAAAGTTTAAACGGTCAATAAAGTAATGGGGTTATTTATTTGGACTTATAATTTCAGGGCTCTTATATTTTTTTTTCTTTTGTGGTTTTATACATAGTTGGGGGGTGGGGACAAACCGATTACTGAAAAAGTCATATAGTCTAACTTATACTAAATTCCAGAGTAGTACATGACCTCTACAGTGTTATACAAATGCGGGTGAAAAATAGGAAAACATGAAGGGTAATCCATACTGGCTTTATCTCTTAGCAGCGGCCGGCCTACTGGCTTGCCCTTGTGGGGTTGCCATCCCACATCGGTTTTGGGGGGGTTGGGTTGGGTAGTTATAAGTCTCATGGGAGGCCTTCAAAAGTTGCCGGCTTTTGGAGGTTCTTCTGGGGTTTAGGTTTGTAAAAGCCGTAATTCTAACTTCGGTTAGAAAAGGTCAAGATGAAGGGTAATCCATGAAATGAGAAAGAATTGCCTTTTGTCATTATAGTCTGTCCATTAAAATTAAAGACCCTAAGAAGCTGTTAAAGACTTTTTTTTTTTTTCAAACGTAAGTGGGATGTCCAAGAAGCTGTTAAAAAAGTGTTCAACTATAAACCTCAGCTCGCATCATCTGACTACAAACAATACGGGTCGTTACTCACGATGGTCACCAAAATTGTAGGTAACTTCGGTTAGAAAAGGTCAAGATGAAGGGTAATCCATGAAATGAGAAAGAATTGCCTTTTGTCATTATAGTCTGTCCATTAAAATTAAAGACCCTAAGAAGCTGTTAAAGACTTTTTTTTTTTTTCAAACGTAAGTGGGATGTCCAAGAAGCTGTTAAAAAAGTGTTCAACTATAAACCTCAGCTCGCATCATCTGACTACAAACAATACGGGTCGTTACTCACGATGGTCACCAAAATTGTAGGTAACTTCGGTTAGAAAAGGTCAAGATGAAGGGTAATCCATGAAATGAGAAAGAATTGCCTTTTGTCATTATAGTCTGTCCATTAAAATTAAAGACCCTAAGAAGCTGTTAAAGACTTTTTTTTTTTTTCAAACGTAAGTGGGATGTCCAAGAAGCTGTTAAAAAAGTGTTCAACTATAAACCTCAGCTCGCATCATCTGACTACAAACAATACGGGTCGTTACTCACGATGGTCACCAAAATTGTAGACGAACAAATTAGTCCCTAGTCATCTAATAATCCAAAAGGGGACAGAGAGAGAGAGACAAAGTCAAAGGAGCCAAAAATCTGATATTTATCTGTGAATGTCAATCGAGTATAGATGTGGTTCAAATATGACAAGCGATACCAAATTAGATAAAAAAAAAAAACAAAAAGTGTCCAATTTCAAAAGATAAAGTGCACCCTTTATGAATTTACTTTTCTTTAAATGGTACGAGGATAATTAAATTAGATGATAAGATGAGAAGGATTATCAGTAAGATGTCACAAGTTCAGAATTTTCGATTTGTAAAACTTTTCAATTAAAAAAAATAGCAACGGCTAAAAATTGTTTTCAGGTGCAAAATCAATACTTGTGATTAAAACAATCAACAAATGTGAAAATTAATAACTAAAGAAATGTGTGTTACACCAAGGATTGAAGGTGGTTAGGACGCGGGTTGAAGGCGGTGGCTACACTAATTGGTGGTGCAGAGGAAACGGTGAAGCAACCGCCAAAAGTGTTGAATGAAAAGGGCAGAACAGGAGATGCTTACAGGAGTGGGAGTGCGGAGTGGGGACCCGTAGGCATGCTGACTTCTGAAGGGGTAATTTTGTCATAAAAAGAAAACTCGCTCTGGCTGGATAATTACTGCTCTGGCAAAAACATCAGCTGGAAAACAAAGGCAAATTAAAGCGATTAATTATTACTTGTTGACTAACATATTTTTGGAAGCCTCCAAGATGGATGTTGGGTCATCACGCCATCGTTTTCTCTGTACTATATCCAATTAGTGTTAGGTAGAGTCCGCATTCGAGTTTGGTAACCCAACTTAAAACAGAACAAATTGCTTTATGCATGCCTTATATATATATATATATATATATATTTCCCAAATCCGTGGAGAATTGATCAGGGATAGAGCAGATTGAGCTGGTGGCAGATCATAAGGGAATTTTGATTCTTGACTCTGTTTAAAATGGATAGAAATGGAGTAACTGAAGGAGAATTCGAGGAGAGAGGGATGAACAAATGTGCCGAACAAGTATCACACCTGGCTCTTGATATCGGAGGTAAGCTCGAATTCTGCTTATTTCGATTTGAGATTTGTTGTTTTTCCTTGTACTTTCCTTCTTGGTTGGATTTTGTGTTTTATCTTCTGTTTTCGAGAAGTGTATATATCTATTTGATACTGCGAACTGTTGGGTGTTTAATCGTATGATTTCATGCACACAACTATTTGATCGATTACCGTTGAAAGACTAGTTATAGGATTCGTGGGTTTTCATTTTCCTGGAACATGTGTGAAGGTGTGAAGTCTAGGTACTGGTAATTGTCTTACTGTCCCTGGAGCTAAAGTTCTTGTGCCAGTCAATAAAATTCCAAGAGTTTGAATGGAGGAACTGAAATTTCAGTAGCTCCTTTACCTTTGTCTGATTCTTGGGCGTCAACCGTTGAACTTTTCACCGTTAGGATTATGGAGCAAGCATCCAGCCACTGGGCTACTACCCTGACCATGACTGGAGTTCACTATAGGAGTTCTCTTTGATTCTCACTGAGAATAGATTGTGCTATAAATTGTTTGTCTACATGGTAGATGACATCCTTAGTATTCGGGAATTATAGCAAATGGAATGAGGACAGAGGTTGCTGCACAAAACGTTTCTTGGCATTATATTCATTGTGTGACGTTGCAAAATAGATCACTCCAGCAAAAAAGAGCCAAATTTTTATATTCAAAAAGCTTCTAAACTGGCTCTTAGTTTGTACAGCGTAAAATAGATCCATGCTATTTAGCTGCCGCAAAGCTGGAATTGAACTTATAGCCAGTTTATTTGATAACCTGACATTGCAATTATTTATAGATGCAAGAGCATCATTTGTGATATCTGCTGTACAGGAACAGCAGGTAATTCCTATGTTCAAGGATATGAACCATAGATTCATCAATTTTTAATGTGTACTATCAGTTAAATTGGCATTAGAAGGTCTAAAGCATGTATAGTCTGCCTTGTGACGCTGCAAATCAACCTTGGCGTCGAAAATTTAATTAGCTTTAAGCACTTAGGATTGATATATCTTGTCTCCACTCTTCCTTTTAATAAGGTGCCAACATGATCATCAATGCTCTTTTTTTTTCACTTGTTCTAGGCTCCCTCATCAAGATGGTGTACTTCTGTGGAGAAAATAGTGGCTCAGAGCATCAACAGGGAATTTTGTCTTCAAAGGAAAGTTGTGGACTTTCTAATGGAAATACAAATTGCTCAGTCCTCGGAGGAAAGCTTCACTTTCGGAAGTTTGAAACAAGCAAGATCAATGAGTGCCTAGAATTTATGTCTTCCAAGCAATTTCATCGGAATGGTATGTACTTTGTCATGATGACTACATCTGTAAATTGTACACCCAGTACCACTTCATAGTCTTAGCATTATGATGTACTTTGGTCCTGAGGTATAAGACTTCTTGACTGCCTGTGGGCAACATCTTTTGTAAGGTGCTTTACATCCAAATTTGAAGGTTAAATTTTTCATTATAAAAATGACTTTTAACGGATTTTATATTGAACTTTTCCTATTAAGTATTATAAGCCTCAAAGAAACAGTTTCAATAAGATGTTATAGGTCAGTAAAATCCTATTGTGTTGGCAAGTCAAGTCAAACATTGCTGGATTTGATTTTCTTATAAAAGGATATGTTTATATCGATAATGAAGGCAAAGGAAGAAGACATAGCTCAGAGAAGTTATTTGAGGTTAGCCCTGTGATAGTGTTATGCATGTGCAATAGTTGAAGAAGACATTGTTCTCTCTTTTTCTTTTCTACTTTAATTGTTTACTTCCTCAGAGTATCTCAATCTTTATAACTACGGAGTCTGAGGTCATTCATGCTTTGTGATTGCAAGATTATAAAAGGTACTTTAAGTAGGATTGTTTCTATCTGAAACGTGCTACTAAACATAGTTTGACATTCATGCCAGCAATCTCATAATTTTTATAGCTTAAGAAGTTTCTCCTATTTTCATAGTGCAGTTATGTCATGGTATGTAATGATGTAACCTTCAGGTTCCTATTATCTAACAGAAAGCTATGAATCCAGGTGAGGATTGTCATGGGGCTTCTGTAAGTGAGAAGAATATCATAAAGGTAAAATTTCTGTTCAACATTGTCAACAAAATATTGGTAAAGCAACTCTCTCTACCATGCATGGAACTGTGACCTTTTCCCCTCGTCCTAAGAGATCATCTAAGATGAAAGATTAATTGAATAACAAGTTACAATTCCTTTAAAGGCTACAGGAGGTGGGGCTTTTAAGTTTGCTGATCTCTTCAAAGAAAAGCTTGGAATGACTCTGGACAAGGTTGATGAAATGAATTCTCTTGTTGCTGGTGCAAATTTTTTGCTTAAGGTGGGATTCCTAGAGTACAAAGATATGTTTATGATTAATATTCTTTTTTCAGGTAACAAAAGAGAAGTGTGTATGCATATACTTGATAGTTTTGCTTTTGCATGCCATTTCTTTTCTTAAGTCAATCTGTAGTAAGTGGTTTGTATTGAGGATAATTTCCTGTTTTTATAAGCTCTATATGTTTCAGCTAACCTTACTTGAGCTTGTACTGTAAGATTTTGGACTTCTTTGATTTGTATCATCACGTGTAGCCTTCTTTATTGACATCCTCACCATGAGTGCTGGGAGCTAATAGACACATCAGTTCTGTTGAATATCTTTGTTGCTTCATAGACAATTGGATGACACACATATTAATTGTTTTGCCCTCTCGTTGAACAGGCAGCCAGCCATGAAGCTTATACATACATGGATGGTCAGAAGGAGTACGTGCAGATTGATCAGAATGATTTATACCCTTATCTCCTTGTCAATATTGGGTCCGGTGTTAGCATGATCAAGGTGAGTTCCCTAGGTTATGATGATTGCGAATTTTTACTTTAACTGAAGGAAGTAATTTTGAAGTGGAGGGAAAGAAGAATAGAAATGGTAACTTATGGATGAGTTACGTAACAGCCTCCTCAACAACATGTATATTTCAGTTTTGGACCTTCAACTTGGTTAGATCACTTTAGGTCACATGGCAGGAATTTGCAAATAGGCTACTCTTTAAATCCTGTTAAATAGTAATAGGAACATAGAGTCGTAGACATAAAAGTTCATGAGAAACATGAACTGTATACTCTCTGGGATTTTTGTAGGTAATTATTAGCTGATTGGTTTGAGACTCACTTGCATATTGAAAGCAAGACAAACAGCGATTGAGATCATGACCTCTTGTCTTTGGTCCAACAAGGAGCCTTAAATACAAATTGAAGAGACAAAAGCATTATTTGCTAGACTTCTATATTGTAAATATCTGCATTTATGTATCAGGGCAGAGCGACTTCCATCTTTCGTGTGTAAGATTGAATAGGCAATCTTACAGGCTCTGAAAGTCCCATCCAGCTAAACATTCAATTCATTAGTATTTTCTTTTGAATTTCTCATTAGTTTGCATGTTGTTACTTGATTAGGTTGATGGAGATGGGAAATTTGAGCGAGTTAGTGGAACTAGTGTTGGAGGTGGCACCTTCTGGGGGCTGGGAAAACTTTTGACGAAGTGCAAGAGGTCGGCCTCGTAGATATTTTAAGGTGGTGCTTTTCTGTAATTTTTCGTTATCATCCATCCCAACAATCGTTGTTGTATCTTCATTCAGCTTTGATGAATTGCTGGAGTTGAGTTATTCTGGTAACAACCGAGTAATAGATATGCTTGTTGGAGACATCTATGGTGGAATGGACTATTCCAAGGTATTTAATGCTTTATCTATAGTCTTTTCTATTTTTTTTTTGGTGCTTTAAGCAAATTCATTGAAAGAAGATCTCGAGTCTGAAGAAACTTGAGAATTATGTGAGAAATTTGTGTTGTTGAACCTCTAAAAACTGATGCACTAATATGATTCCCAAAAATTGGAGTTCTTGGCATAGCCCTTGAGCAACATATACCTTGTAGATTGGACAGAGTATGTACATGGTTCTTATGTCTCTTAGCCTTATTATAATAATGTGTTATCTAATCAGCTGACGGGTCAACCATTTTGACAGGATTGAATAGTCACCAAAGATATGGGGCATCTATGTGATAATTGCCACTGCAAAATATGAATTTCATTATTTACATTATGAAGCAAGTAATTCGTGCTCGTAGCAAAGTGCCTCTAGACAGAATCAATATTTTGACCTTTTCTGAATTCTATTCTTGGTGATTACTTGTGGCTTTCAACAATTGTAACTATTGACATTTTTTTCTTGGTCATGGTGGTAGATTGGACTTTCTTCCACAGCAATTGCTTCTAGCTTTGGAAAGGCAGTTTCCGAAGATAAAGACCTTGAAGAGTACAAACCTGAAGATGTGGCACGGTCTCTCTTGAGAATGATTTCAAACAATATTGGACAGGTGAGATAAGAGACTTGCAAAGTCTTCTTTTTTTAGGTCGTTCACTGCATGAAAGTTAGAGAAAGATTACAGGCTTCGTGTTTGTTTTCTCCTAGAACTCTTGATTTATCTTCATCAGACCTTTATCTTCTCTTTAAAAATAGTAATTAGATTATTATTTTTGCATATGCTCAATTTTTTATAGTATTTCTTTTTTTTTTTTAGCTACATATGATGTGATTAGTTAGCTGCAAAAAAGATTCCCCTTGCTCTTTTCTCAGTTCCAAATTAGAAGAGCCATCTTCACTAGTTTCGAAGGAAGTGATCATATTCATTTCCTCTTTGTCCTTTCATTTCTCTCTGTCGTTTAAAGAAAAGAAATGATGGATACTGGGGGATAGAGAAGGGAAAGAAATTAACTGCCTGTTGGCAAAGGATTCTTAACACCTAAATTTAGCTTTTGATTCTAAAAAAGCTATTTTCTGTTATCAGTTGCTTTTAAAACCTGCTTTTAGCTTTTCTGTAGGCCAAAAAGCTGAATATCAGAAGCAGCAAAATAGGTTCTCTTTTGATACTAAAAATCTGAAGCGCTTGTGACAAGCCATAGATAACTGTCTTGTGACGATAGCAATGTCAGACTATTTGACTGTTAGACTTAGATGGTAACTTGGTGGAATTGTAATGCATATTGTAGTCCTGAACACGGAGGCTACTACACACTCTTAAACCTATACGTTAATCACTCAGCTAATCAAGTAGGTACAATGCCATTTTATTGAGAAAAATCCCTAGGGTAGTGGAGGGCTATACATACTATAAATTTCCATTGCTTTAATGTGACATTTTGCCCCATCGCAATTGTTCTTTTTCATTGCTGAGAAAGCTCAATGGTGGCAACTGCTTGTTCAATGACTTTCTGAGGTTTACTTTTGTGCTACTGATTGAATTGTATTCTCCAAGTAAAGTCAGGCAGGGTATAACAGTACCTCGACCAAATTTTGGAGCTGTGTTTGGAAGATATTCCTTTACTGCTGTATTCATGGTTACCAATGTATATCAAGTTGTGGCTGTCAGATTTTCGGAAATGAATTTTTTATTTCAAGGAAAAAAAAAACACAATACCGAAATGAAGAAGAAGTGATATGACTGCATGTCCTATTGTTGGTTATTGTACAATTTCTGATTTGTGTTTAATATTTCTTCCCCCAGATTGCTTACTTGAATGCTCTTCGTTTTGGACTGAAGCGAATATTTTTTGGTGGGTTTTTCATTCGGGGTCATGCTTACACGATGGACACAATTTCTGTGGCAGTCAATTTCTGGTAACTAACCTGCTTGTCTTCAAAACTTGACCCCAAAAACTTTTGGTACCTGCTATTTAATCTCGTTGCTTGAACTTTCTTTCAAAACGTAAGTTGCTGCAACGCTGCAAGAAGCTCCGTCGTTAGGGAAGTGTTCATTGTTTCTCATGAATGTACTTCTTGCAGGTCGAATCATTATTGTTTCTCATGAATGGACTTCCTGCAGGTCGAACGGTGAGGCAAAAGCAATGTTTTTGAGACACGAGGGTTTTCTTGGAGCTTTGGGAGCATTTATGAGTCATAGGAAGGACGGTTTTGCTGATTTGATGGCCCATCATTTAGTGGAACAAGTCCCAACGAAACCTTCACGGAATGCTGGAGGCGGCCTAAACAACAGTTCAATACTCAAAGATGTAAATGAGAACATTAGTATAGAATGCACCATGCAACTGAGCAATTGAGTTGTTAGGGCAGTTTCTGGAAAGTGGAACGCTGGAGGCGGCCTAAACAACAGTTCAATACTCAAAGATGTAAATGTGAACATTAGTATAGAATGCACTATGCAACCGAGCAATTGAGTTATTAGACCAATTTCTGATGTACCCAAACAAAAAAAGGAAAAGAAGAAGGCAATTGTCGTTGCTTGATTAGTCCATCCAGGACCCCCAAAAATTACAGCTTTCCAAGTTTTTTTTTATTATTATAGTTATGTAGTCAGTTCTGTAATAATAGAGTAGATGTTAGAAGGGGGCGCTGACAAACATCATATTAAAAGATATGACTGGTCTGTTTTGTTAAATCTTGTAATCATTAATGTAGTTTTGCTACTTATTTATTTTATTTAATAATTAAATGTGAATTTTTTGAGTGGTGAAATATGTGTATTAATTGTTCTTCACTTTTAATTATTTTTATTCTTTTACTAATACAACTTATATATAAAAATAAGGGGTATTTATGGAATATAAGTTTCA
Organism: Coffea eugenioides; assembly: GCF_003713205.1. Lineage (NCBI taxonomy): Eukaryota > Viridiplantae > Streptophyta > Magnoliopsida > Gentianales > Rubiaceae > Coffea > Coffea eugenioides. The sequence continues at coordinate 45,068,764 of NC_040045.1, read as the reverse complement.
TCTCTCTCCTTAAAGTATTTTTTTAATGTTACTTTTTCTAATTGTACTAATTTTGTTATCAAAACCTTAACCTTAGAGGAGGTTTGTACAATTTTGCAAACTTTAGGGGAGGCTAGTGAAATTATGAGAAACCTCAGGGGAGGTTTCTGAAATTATCCCTAAGAATAAAGACAAAAAAAATCTAATGTTGGACTCCGGAGCTGATAGTTGATGACTGAACTCATTCCTTATTGGCCCAGGTTCATCTCTCTCTTCCTTGATCATGTCTATGTGAAGTTTACAGGCCCTTCCAAACAACTGTTATTGTTTATTAACGTGTTTAATAGGCCCAACTGCAAGGTTTTGAAAGAGATCATGGCAATATTGTGTGACATAACCCTTATGAACTTGATGAAATACGGCTTCTGAACGAGTAGAGGGTTGATGCTTATTTTTTTGGTAAAATATTTGCTGTTACATAGCTGGAAATTTGATCCTTTCAACAAGGGGGGAAAAATCAATTTCACTTTCAGCTGAACAAACTCGTGGATGCATAGCTTTTCGAATGAAAGTCGACTGGTGATTGTTTAAATGTCAAAGCATGATGTTTATTTATGCACTTATGAGCATGCGAAATTGAGGCTGGCAAATTTTGAATCCTTTTTTCATTATAGTGGGTGTGTGACTCTGCTATGAATCATTTCATTTTTGAGAACAGGTAAGAAAATTTGAAAGGCAAGACTAGACAGTAGGCACTTTTACTGCTGGATCCTCTAAAATTAGGTGCCCGAGGTGGGTATTAAAAACTTGATCTTTATAGACGTGGATAATCACGAAGTGGGCACATTTGATTGATGTAAAGCAATGAGAAAGTGTAAGAACCAGCTTAGGTTGATATGCTAGTTGTTATCAGCAGCTTAAACCGTGAGTTTCTTTACAGATGTTATGGCAATGATTTTGCTGTCTAAGCTGAGATTACCGAACTGCAGTCAGAAAGCTACTGTCTTGATAGTGCTTCCTATAGTAAAGTTCGCTATTTGTTGCTCAGTTCTGATTGCCAATCGGTTTTCAATAGGTGAAGCCAAGTGAAGTCATAGTGTTACTGTTTTTGCTGCTCTTAATTTTGCGAACTTGAGGTAGTCAGTGTAGAGTTTGGTGTAATTGGTTGCTTGATTCTCATAAAGTTGAATGGCTATTAACGAATAGTGGAATACCCATTGTGTGTTTGGTTTTAGTTACACATTATTGTCAATGTTTAGGTATCTTCGGCAAAATTTGGCACTGGTAGCATCTGGTTTCAGCTGACTGTGTCCCTGATATTTTCATGGCTGCTGGAGTTTTTTGCCAGATTGATGTGCATACCGTCACAAAAAATTCTCCTTCCACTGGTGTTTCCTTTACACATACTGTGCCTCATGGGGCTGAAATCTCACGTTTCGGTGGTAGTCCTGCTTCACTAGATGGTTATCCGGAATCTTCAATCAACAAGCCAGCAGATTGCAATTCCCTTAAAGATGTACACATTGTAAGGACCATAAAACTACTACCTTGCTTATCTTGGTATTGGACTATAACCTATTTGCTTGAGTTATGGCCTTCCAAGTGTTGTTTTTCGTTAATTTTTCCATTCTCCAATTCCAAATAATAAACATTGTGTTTCTTTTTGGAGGAGCAAGAAACTAACTAGAGCAATTGTTGATCCGACACTTTTCTGGTTTTCTCAGTCAGCTAGGTTGCTGGAAGATTTTCTTGACCTTGCGATTGAGAACACCAAAAACAGTTTAGAGACCTGTGGAGTCCTTGGTGCCTGCCTTGTAAGATCTATGTTAATTTTGGCCATCTACTATCATGACTGCATATTTCCAGCATGTGAAGCTCTGGAAATTCTTCACATGGCTTTTATATAAGTAGGTCGATGACCTCTTTCAGTTAATCTATACTCTTTTAGTTCACTCAGATCACATTATTTTGCACTCATTTTCAAACATACACAAAGCTTTTTTTCATTTTTTTAATGCTAATTGTAACTTCTGTCCCATATAATACCACTTAAGCATCTCGTGGTGTACTTTGAGGCACATGAGACATAATGTTTGGCTCTAGAAGATATTTTTATGGAATTATCAGCTGTCCTGCTTGAGGATCTTTTACTTGAAAAAGAATCTTTAACTGAGTAGTAGTTTTCTGCTCTTATCAAAATTTGTGCAGGAAGAGAGGAACATTTATGTGACCAATTTGATAGTGCCTAAACAAGAATCCACACCCAACTCTGTCAGTTATTTGGTGCTTAAATTACATCGTATTTGATTTGAATTTCGAATTTTCAGTGGTCTCTTTCGCAGCATTGTGTTCAAGCTGCTAATTTGGTATCATCCTTGACAGTGTCAAGCGTTAAATGAGGAGGAGATATTTGCCATACAAAGTCAACAGTCCCTTGTTCCGATTGGATGGATTCATGTATGCATGGTTTTCCAGTTCAATACTTAGAAGTTTGCTGTAGCTTGCTTGTTGCCTTACAAAATGCCCAATGATTTTGCATTTCTATTAACCACTAACTAGAATTTCAGGTTTGATTGGAATGACAGAAACTGTTGTCAGTTTGATCCAAATAAAACTGGACAAGCCGGAAACCTGTTAAATTTTACCAAACTAATGGAAACTAGACTGGTTAGATTAGTTCAGTATCAAAATTTTAAACATTTTTTGTATCTCTCATGCACTGGACAGAACCAAATAGCACTCAGATTAGTGCAGTATCAAATTCTAAACATTTATTTTGCATACCGCATAAACTGGACAGAACCAAATAGCAGTTGACCAGTTAAGCTGCCTATCTGGCTTGGTTGGATTGTTGACGACTAGCTTTTGCTTACATCGTGCTATTTTGGTTTGTGTTTCTTTTTTTGCTTTTTAGTGTATATTGGCTATTAATACTGGATTTTTTTTTTCTTTTTGATTTCATTCATACTTCTGGTTTTTGGAAATTATTATCCACTTGATAGATCTCTTTCTATTCTAAGAATAAATGCATTTATTATTCTTTCTTCAGACGCATCCTTCCCAAAGCTGCTTCATGTCATCAGTCGATTTGCACACTCAATATTCATATCAGGTAGGTAAGTTCAAGTTTTGTGGTGCTGTTTTTTTGGTGTGGGTACATTCGGCTGGTTTTACTTCACTGGAGACCCTTTGAAATTCTGTAGTTTACTTCCCAATATTCTGTAAAGATCTATTGACCAAAATCTTTTTAAATAATCTGCAAAACTACTCCACAGGTATTGGAAACTGCAGGATCCTTCTGGAGTAAATATGCTAACGTATCTGTAGATATGTGCTTATTTTACCAAAAAGAGGCTATGCTTACTTTCTGATAGTGTCTTGGGCTACCAATAGCATTATAACTTTAGCTAAGAGATGTGTCCGTTGGTTGTATTTTGTATTTTGTTCTTTTTCAGGCTTCTGGTAAATTTTGTCAATTTCTAATTTTTTTTTCAAATTTTTAAGGTTATGGTACCTGAGGCTGTTGGCATTGTTCTGGCTCCAAATGACGAGTCAAGGTAATCTAAGTCCATCACAGATTTGCAAACTCGTCCAAAGAACCATCAACAATGGAGGTTTTCTGCAGATTCTTTTCATGAATATGAATGTTCGTCACACTGGCACATTTCACATTTTATAAGTCAAAAGTTACATTCATTCTTTGATTAGTCCTATTCAGTAAAGGAAGTCGCATGCTGGATTGAATATTTTGGATTTTCAGTTTTGAGTTTGGAGGTAATACTATTTCACGCAACAAATTGCATGCAGAAGCATAAAGGGCACACTTAGCAAGCACTCACCATAATTCATACAGGACAATAAATAAGAGAAATTCACAGAACCAACTTCAATATGTAACTTGGACTTGGTTGATTTATTGGATGTTTGACCACACCTTTTAGGTCCCACTTTCACAAAGTTAAGGTGCAATGTGCAAACTTTCTTGGATGTTAACTGACATGAATGAGTTTTTGATCGTTATATATATATATATATATATATATATATGTCTCAGGAAATATGGCGTATTTAGACTGTCTGACCCTGTTGGGATGAGCATCCTGAAGGAGTGCAAAGAGAAGGGATTTCATTCTCATGCACAACCAGCTGACGGAAGTTCCATATATGAGAACTGTTCCAATGTCTATATGAATCCAAATCTGAGATTGGAAGTATGTGATTTACGATGAGGCTGCCGTGACATCTTGCCTTCTTTCGTCATTCATTCTATGTTTCGTGGAGTATTAAAATACTCAAAAACAGACTACGGTGCAGGACAGGATACATATGATCAAACACTAAAAAGAAAAGTGGTTACATTCAGAAGGGCACATTTCTCTGTGTGGTGTGTCTGTTTAAGATTCCAGTGAACTTGATTTGTGTGTATATTACAATGTAGCTGAAGATTTCAGAAAGTTTCTGAGGAATGGAACTTTTTATCGTGGTGTAACATGTGTTTGTCTTCCCTTGATACTAGGTTTTTTTTTGGTCTTCCTCCTCGTCACTTGATTTGATGTTTCTGGCCTCTTATGCCGTAGGACCAAGAATTTGTGCCTCGGTGGTACTGCAGCCATGATCTAGTTTTTTCAATATAACTCAAAGTTGTATTAGCAATTTATTTGTCTTGTGGCCTCCTTGCTGATAAACAAAACCTTCATCTTATGTCTACCCCGCCTGCATTTTTCCATCTAGAGAGAGTTAAAGCTTTTTCTGCAATGGTCGGAGCAGAACGATTCAGCCAGGGAGCCCGTGAACCATGGAACAATGTACCAAAGGTTCCGGTATGAATCAATCATCGTGAACTTGGAACAAATCCTAAAGCCAAATAGGCCAACGACCATAATCCATAAGAATGTTTCTTTGAAATTTTTGGGCATCTATGGTTAACACATTTTCTACTTACATCACATTTTTAAAAATACTACAATGTTATTTTTGCTTAAAAACTCTCAAACAGTACAATCCAAAGTTTCATTTCTCTAGTAACTTTTTTGGTCCATTTCCAAGTTGTGTAGGTGCTCAACAAGTAACAACCCTTGAACCAATCTACCTGTGTATGTTACAAATTTAGAAGTATATATATGCATCAAAAGAGCAATTTCCCAACTTTGGAGGTTATCTCATCTCCACTCACCTAGCCTTTTTCCACAAAACAGTTGTTTGTTTCAGATTAAAGTTCAACATAAGCAAATACTCCAACAAATTGGTAAGGTCCCCTAAACTAGATGCCCCGCAGAAATGTTCCTCGTTTGAATTTTGATTTTCTAATAGAAAATTTTTTTCATAAACACATTTTTAATCATTTTTTTATTTCATATACATCAAAATATTTTTTTCAACCATCTTTTTATCTCACACGTATTAAATCACTACAATATATTTTTCTATAAGAACTCCGTATAATTGCATCTCCAATCGACAATTTGGCAATACTTGTTGCCATTGGCCTCACAAGCTTACAACGTTAAACTGCTACGAAATTCACAAGGAATCCATGCCAAAATTGTGTTCCACCAACTCATTTTTGTCTCCCGCAACCTCCCCACCTCTTTCCAGGACACAACCCAAATTCCCCCCGCGCCCCCCCCCCCCCCCCTCCAAAAAAAAACCAAATAAAAAAAATCTCGATGACAAATTCAACATATACCTAAAATGTAACAGTAATGAAAATGTGAATTGTGAATGAAAAATCTTATTTCCGTGCTTCAACTGATGGCAGCAAACAGCATAAAGCCAAAATGCCAGAGGACACAACTAATACAATCGGAGATTTACATAAACTCAATCAGTGATGAGTTTTTCAGATTTAGGCCTATTACTAAAGTTAGGCAGTGGTTATACATATTTTAGGTAGATACAAGAAAATCAATGAATGGGGGGAGTGTTTAACTTACACTCAGCAGATTAAACAAAAAACATAGGAAAAAAAAATCCTATATATATATATATAAGTCTTGCGATTAGAAGGGATGCACGTTCCTTGTCAGACCACCACCATGGACATTAGTGAATAAACCAACAAGCTCCGGCCGGTAAGGGAGATACGAACGCCGGCGGTCGCCTTCTTTGGCTTTACTCCTCATATACACCTCATGAGGTGATAACGCCGCCGTTTTACTCTTCTTCACTTTCTTCACCTTTTTTGCTTCCACTCCAACGGCCCCATTGTTCCCGTTGACTTTCTTTAACGGTACACCCTCGGCCGCCTTCTCTTCCTTCCTCGCGCTCACCGCCGCAGCAGAAGGAGCCGCCGCTGACGGCGTCGGGTGGTTCAAGAAAACAAACGCATCTCTCCCATTACTGTTACTCCTATGCACAAAATCCTTAAACCTCCAAATCTTCGAAAACCCCGTTGAGCTACTCTTCTTACAACCCTTCGGCGTCAGCGCCTCCACCACCTTCTTCGACCACTCACAATAGGGTCCCACTGCTTCCTCATCGGCCGTCGAGGACGATGTCGTTGCTTTGAAAACCATCATCCTCAGCTTCTACAAACACGTTTTTAACGTTGGGCAAACGATCTTTCAACCTTAAAGTCTCCAAATCCTGCCCGTCACCAACACCACCACCCAACAGAATATCCCGGTTGAACAAGGGGTAGACCGGCCTGATCTGACCGTTATCAAACGCGTCCTCAGCTGAAATAGTTGAGAAATTTACGCCATCAAATGCAAAAGAAAAATCATCTTCGTCTTCATCATCATCATAATCTTCGTAATCTTCACCGTGGGATTCTATTTCTTGTTCGTTTTCTTTACCATCTTCTTCGTCGAGCTTCAGGTGCTTTTCGAACTCTTGAGTGATTCTCTGCATCTTTGGTTTCTTTCTGTAGCTTCCTAAGATTCTGTAAGAGCGATTCTTGCTGGAATTATGGAGAAGTTTTGGAGGAGAATTCTGTTGTTATATAGCAGTAGTAGATAGAGAAGAGGATAGAGGGATGAGAATAATGAGGGGAGGGATGGGCTGGTCAGTAAGGGTGGTATAAATGGGGAGGTGGAGGTTGGTAGTTGTGCTTACACACGTAAGTAAAGAGATTTAGGTAGGAAGGTACGAAGTTTGGTTTGGTCTGTTACTTGCAAAGTTTGAAACTTTGAATTGACATTAAATATTGTTTAATATATATGTATATATTTTTGTGTGCTAAAAATAAATTAAATTGAGTGAGATGATTAATGTGTTTTTTTTTTAATTAGGATGAGATTAATTTGGCACGTCATTGACAGTTACAACCATTCTGGAAGCTTAAATTTTTTAAGCTTCGGCATTAAAGATGATGCACTTGAGGAAATTTCTTGTTAGATTGGACCATAATTTCTTTTCAAAAAAAGGGAAAAAAAAAGGATAGGACCATGATTTCGCATTTGAAAATTAAAGGGCTTAGACTTTTCAACAAAAAAAATAAAGAAAATAGAAAATGTAGGGGTTTTGATTTTCTCACATACATCATCCATGACAAAATGTAAAAACATATACTTCTCTAATGTGATTTGAGCTAAATGTCAACTATATGCAAGTTTTTCATATGGAAATGCGTTGTAACATCCTCATTTCTTCATTTGCTCAATGTCGTCTCGTCCATCTTTTAGACTTTTAAAAAATTGCTACGGCTTCTCCCATGATTCAAACAAATGAAAAACGCCTAGTCATAGGGCATTTCGGTACCATTTTCTAGTGTTAAGTTTCGACTTATCTTTTTACCGTTATCCATTCTTGTCAAAAACCTCTTATAGAGTCATCCTCTAGTTCAGTTATTTTATTTATTTATCTGTCTGTGTATGATAAAAAAAAAAATGTGTTAGGTGAAGACATTATCATATCTAATAGTAAGTGCAAGTTGAGGCATTGTTTGGTTTGTACCTTCTTGGAATTTTCTATTTTTTAGATTTTTTGAAACTATTTTCTTAACTTAGTGCTTGACTTTTTTTTTGATCTCACGTGCAATGCGTCTCGAAAAATTGCTATCCATATGAATTTGAGCCATGGGCTTTGGCTACAACAATTCTACTAATCGAATTACATAAAAGGGCCTATATATTATATAAACATAATAGAATGTCGTCCACAATAGTCCGCGCTGCTTGAGGAGACTTGACCGGATCAGTTTTAACCTGGACCGAATCTAGTATTATACCTGACAGCAACGTATAAACAGGCCAACGGCCACTGAGGTGTTATGTATAACGCGGGCAAGTCATTTTCCTTTTTCTCTGGCCATAGACTTATCAAAGTAGAAAAGATCAAATTAATGACGGTCCGTCAATTTTGGTGGTGTGTGTTTTGCCTGTTTAGATTGTGTGATGAGGACGTGGGGAGCTTGGATGGCAAGCAAAATATAATAATAATAATAATAATAAAACGGGAAGAAGAAGAAGAAGAAAGTGAGAGGAAATGACCGGAGGGAGGGGTGGGGCAAAAAGGTTTCCGCGTTCACGTTGTAAATTGCGAAATTACTCGTTAATTTAACATACAACAACACGTGCGGTAATGTTGCCGTCTTGCAATTTGTCTCGAATTGTAGTGGGAGTTCAGCGCATTGTTAAAGAGAGAGAAAATTCTTTGGCTTTCGTTTTCAATTTCGATTGATGATGCTTAAAAGTAACGCGGTTCTCCTATTTCAACTTTTTTTGCTTCATCCCCTCAGCTGCCCACGTGTGAAGCTGAAGCATATTCCAATCTCCACCAGCTATCTGCTGCGTGCTTTTCTTTTTCTTTTCTTTTTTTTTGAATTCCTTTCACATTTCTTGACTAATGTATATGTAATTGAGAATTCTTCTGAAATTTCGTTTTAGTATTCAAGTTGTTTCCACATTATTATTTCACAGGACTGTGAATAGATTTTCAGAAACCAGTTAATAAATGTAAAAGAGGGGGGCAGGTGGGGAGGGGGGAAGAATTAAAGAAACAGCAGTGTAAATCTTCTAGAGATGAGCTCATTAATGATGACGGACGGAGCAGTGTACATTGAGGTCAAAGTCTGACTTTTGAGCGACGAGTCATGTACTAGTAACTTGTGCTGCTGTGTGAGCGTTTAAATATGTGAATTATTTTAAATAATTTTTTACTTGTATCATAAGTATATTTTTTTAATATATTTTTTTTGTATTTTTAATTATTTTTTATTTTATATATATTATATTTAAAAAATGTTACAGTAATTATTTCAAAAAATACACTCTGTACAAACACATGTGACATGATTGTTTTGTTCAGAACATCAATAGATAGATAACTAGTGTAATTGTACCGGCTAATTTCTTAGATTATACGGACAAAAAAAACAATCCACCAAATGAACCTCTGACAGGGTGTTTCTCAAACTATACGGGTCGTGCTGAGTCAGCATGGCCATATAATATTTTTTGGACTAGGTACGTTCGCGTCTGACACAACAGACCAGCACTACAAAATTTTCTGCAGACAGGATTTCGGAGAGAAGACGAAAGAATGCATTGTTATTATTATTATTATTATTATTATCATCATTTCACTCTTTCTCTGCATCAAGATCATCACCGTCATCTTCGTCATCATCATCATCTTCTTCTTGTTCGATATAAGGCTGTGATGATATTTCTCTTTCTTTCTGAGTTATAAATCGGGCATGGAGTTTACGGGTCCCGTAACTTGGCTGGGCAAACTCCTGATGGCATTATTTGAGATGGGTTCTCCATGCTAAAATGCACCTGGGTTTGTAGCCATGGCGGTGCTCCTCCCTCTTTGCCTGACCTTTTGACAGATCTGAGCCTTTCTTTTTGTCTGGTTTTGCTCGTCTAGTTTTAGCTTGAGAAAACGAAGCAGCCGAGAGATAGGTTTTTGCTCCTTCTCTTTGCTAAGCTTATGATTTCTTCATTACCCGGTTCGAGGTTCCACCGGGTCGATTTTTTATTGACTATGTTCTGAACTGCGAGCCCTGAAGAAGAAGAAGGGATATTAGACAGAAAGAATGAGGTTGCGGAGTTTCTAAGGGTGGTTACCCCTCTTTCTACAATGCCGATGATTCTCAGCAATTTTTCGCCAAAAAAAAAAAAATCAACAGCCCTTGACTGAAAAGAAAAGGCAATAAAAATAGAAAAGCTATTGCGCGGTTTATACACCTAGTCATCGTCCTCGTTATGGTTATCCTGCTCATCCTCATCGGCCGTCATCAGCATCAGCAGTGGTCACTACTCATAAGGCTGTGATGGTACTAGAAAATTTTGTTGTGTTGGAATCTGTGAATGGAGGCAACCGGACCCGTATGTTGGCTGGGCAAAACCCAGATGGCATTATTTCAAAATGGGTTCTTTTCCTCCTCGTCACATGCAACTGGGCTTTGCAGCCATGGCTGTCTCCTTCCTCCTTTTCCTAATTTATTTATTTTTTCTATATTATTTGAGCCTTACTCACTGATTTCATTTTGTATCTCCCGTGACGTGCCCAGTCAGCACGTCCCCGTCTGACACATGCGCAGACTTGGAGTCAGTTTGGTCAGCCGCGGACGTGCTGACTGTGCACGTCCGCGTTTGACACATGCTTAGACCAGAAGCAGCTTTTTCAGCTGCGGACGTGCCCAGTCAGCACGTCCGCGCTGACACCCTCTGCAGTCTGCACCACTGAATTTTTTGCAGACAAGATTTCGGTGAAATATTTAATTATGCGGCCATGCTGACTCAGCACGGCCGCTATAGAATGAGAAACACCTCATTTTAGAGGTGTATTTGACGGTTATTTTTTTTAAATACAAATATTCTAAGGAATTAGCCAATTGTACCGGACACACCAAATGATACTCTAATTGGTTAAATCATGCTCCCATATACGAAAATGAAAATCAAAAGTCACGTTTGATTCTTCGAGACTCCAGTTATTAATTACATAGACATAGAGATTGCTTGGTTATTAATTACATACATGTCCAAGAGAATCAAGACTTCCCTCAAAAACAAAAACAAAACAAAAAAAAGAGAATCAAGGCTCAAATTGCATACAGTGCTTGGTTATAAAAAACTGCAAGTTCAGGTCAAAAATTTCCTCTCTGCGAGTTCAAGTCACAATTTTCCCAACAGGATCATGAGTTGTGGCTGAAATGGGGCAGGAACGGTTGTCAGTGACAACTGACAACCGTTCCTGAAGGTTTACGGCCACGATGTGGCCTCAAAAATTTGTGCGGCTCAGATTACACCATGTAACTCGATTTTCACGCCATGTGTGGGACCCACAAAAAAGTGTTGTAAAATTACATCGTGTACAATGGAAGTTATGCGCCGTGAAAAATGAATACAACCCGCACAAACGATTGCACCTGCAACCGTTTGTGCCCCTTGTCCTGAGTTGGCCTAATCAATTGAATTAGTCAAATAGAGCACCGAGATTCTGAGAAGATAATTGGCAGGACACGTGAGGGAGCATCAAATCCACCAAATAGCTACTACTATTCTTGTATATAGAGAATAGAGGTGGCAAAATGGGCGGGATGGGCGGGATTTGCTTGGGTTTGAGATGGAACCGAGTCATATGGGTTTGGGCCCAACCTTACCCATATGTGTTTTGGGACTAACTTGGGCGGGATCATTTTGGGATGGGTTTAGATTGATCCCGCCCAATACCCAAATCCATTTTCTACATATTTTTTTTCCTTTAATTCATTTTTTATTTTATATAATTTTAATATTTTTGATTTATTAAATTTCTTTTAGTTTTATTAAATAAACATGCAAGTGCTTTATACTCAAGATTCCCACCAAAAATTGGATTAACAAATAAAGGAAAAGATAGATATACAGCCATATTCCAACATATATCAAGATGGCCAAGGTCCTTAGGATGTTGAATATTTATCCTTATCATTGTCCAAGGATGACAGGTCTAAACTAACTGAAATGTTGGAAATTCTTGTGGATAATGACTAGGAAGACTACTAGATTATATTCGCTAGTATGACTATAAAAATTGTTAAAGATAATTTTTGAATCTAAGATTCCGTTTGGATTGACTTTTTTTTCAAAAAATAAGTTTTTCAAATACAATGTTACAGCAATATACAATAACTCAAGAAACATCCCATCCATATTAATATATCAAATATTTCAAAAAAAATTTATAGTAAAAATTTTTTATATACACTGCTACAATAAAATATTTCAAAAACACCTACCAAAAACAGTTAATCCAAACGGAGCCCTTGCCATTTGAGCCCAATGGGTACCCAAGTATTTCCCATCCTTTCCCATTCATTAATGGGTATAGTTGGGATGTGTCCCAACTTAAACCCAATACCAAATTATAATAATCCCGCCCATCCCGCCCAAAGTTCCTTTGGGCATGGGTAGCCCATTGGGACTTGGGACAAATTGCCAGCTCTAATAGAGAATTTAAGATAAGAGAAGAAAAGGGTGATTGACTCGGTGGTGGTCAGGTGGCACCACCGAGACAATCCACCAGTGCTGACACACTGAAATTTTAAGCAAAACAAACGAGGGACAATTAATCATAAAGGGATGAGCTGTGTTTGGACAGCCATTTTCCGTGGAAAAATTGTTACTTTTCTCGTGAACATATTTCTCTATTGTCTTTTTACCTCGTATACATCAAATCGTTACAGTATTTTTTCTACAAAAAATTCAGAAAAATGCAATCTTTGTGTGGATAGAGCATTGTAGCACTTTTTGTGATGTGATGTATGTGAGATAAAAAGGTGGTTGAGAATATAAAAAGGGGACGAAAGAGTTTCATATTTTTCTCACACAAAAAAAAAAAGAAAAAGAAAAAGAAATTAGGCTTCCAGCGCCTTTGAGTTTTCGTCTTCGCCGGTCAAAACCTCGGCTCCAGCAGGCAGTTACAAAGATTGACTTTGACCCATCTAAATATGTTTATGAAACTTCTGAAGTTGAGAAACTTGAAACTGAAAGAGTGGACACGGCCGGGTGTGGGGCGATGCACCTGAGTTGTTGACGTTCCCTATCCAATGGAATTATTCAAAATTTGACACTGCTAGTAGTAGAGTATTATTAACACTACTCAGTTTTCTATTTATAGCATTTCCGAGTTTTCATTTTTTAATGGTCGATCATTCAATCATGTTGTACCATTATTGTGCACGTGGGAGCAGGATTTGAATTTTGGACCTTAGTATTTTACTTGGTCGAAAGAACATGGGCCATAATTGAACATGGAAGCTTCTCTTATTTCTCTTGGTCTTCGGTTAAGACATTTTATAATGAATGGATGTATTTAAGATCAAGACTATTAATGCCATGGAATAAGATCAAGAATGGATGTATTTAAGGAAAAAGACTATTAATTGAGATGAGGTATACAATTGATCAAAACCAAAGAATCACTTTGCTTCACCCCCCGTTTTTTGTGAGTAGATGGGCACAACATAATAGTTGGATTGCTTATAGACGTGCTTGAACAAGACATAAGACATTTTGCTCAACTGGAAGACATCCAAATGCTAAAATCTATTTGTTTATGGAATGCTCATTCATTTAGCTGGATAGATCACGAATGTAATATGATAAGTAGAAGGATTAGTGTTTATGCTACTAAGTTAGTGCAAGATGAGGAATATCTAAATTCTCAATGTCTAAAAACATTCTTGTAATGCTCAATATGGGCATTTGCTCAAGTTCTATAGGTTGTTTTTTATATCAATAATATTTCTAACGTTTCCGTAAAAATATATATATAGATGTGCTTGATAGATATAGGTGTGAAAATGTGTGATTCGAATGAATTATAATCGAGTAATAGATGTAATTGGGTTAACTCATTTATAATGATTTAATAAATGGGTCAATCTATTTATACACATATAATATATTTAATCACCCATTTACTACTCATTTGAAATTGTACTTATTCTTTCTTTTTTTTTTGCATGTTGTTTGACAAAGGATAACGATATTTTATTGATATTAGTTTGGTAGAAAATTCAAATTTATCTGCTTAACATCTACTAAAATTTAAATTTAAATGTATAATTATTTTAAAATGGATATAAATGGATGAGCCATATCAACCACTATCCACTAATTACATAGGTTTAATCGGGTATTTATTTACACCCATTCGAAATTCATTGCATATTCAAATCCATTTATTAGTATATGAGTTTGTACGTATCAACATAATTGGATTATGATGAGTTTGGACGGATAAACATGATTGAAATGTAATTAACGCTTATATCAATAGCGGCGGACTGAAATTTATCCATCAAAATCCTGCAAACAGACAAAAATGCAGAGACAATCAACACCAAACATGAAACAACTAGCACCAACAAAAAAAAAATGAAGAAGAAGAAGAAGAAGAGACAACTAGGCGGGGTTGGAGACAGCAACAAGTATTTGCTCGTCAACTTCAATTGCTGAGTGGGTTATCCCGAGGGAGGAGAAGGCATCTCTCAAGGCCCAAAACTCAGCACCTGAGTTGGAAGTCCAGCCCACATTGCAGCGCCGTAAACAGCGTCTGCGGAACTTGAGTTAACTAATGATGACCCATCATTATGCGAACGAGTTATAAATATCCAGCGGTGACCCTCCGATCCAAAGGCATAACTAGTTGTACTATAGTCTTTCTTCTTTTGTTCAGCGGTTGTGGCCCTTTTGAAAGAAAATCATGCTACTTGCTCAATTGTGGATCCGTCAATTTATGTCTTTCCTACCTCCTGTCTAATTTGCAGGAAATTTACCATCCATTTTTCTCTAGTTCTCAATGATGTCAACATCATAAGATCAAGCATTTCTCGTGTCATGACTTTTGAGTACTGGACAAGTGTTAAGTAGTTTTTTGTTGCATGAAAAGATGTGAGAAACTGAAGAAAGTGAGTTATATTCTCCTTTGTAGTATATGTTTAGACGGCAAGAGAATTGAAAATTTTTCTTGCATTTTTCTACGGTAAGTGACCAACAACATTTGCAGCACGTTAAAGTAAAAATGGTTAGCTAGGTAGAAGAATTTGAATAACTGTCATTGATCATCATTAACTTATTGTTTTTTCTCAAATTTTTTCTAAGTAACCAAACAGAAATAGGAACTTTTCATTTTCCTTTTATTTCATTTTCTTGTAGTTTACTTTTCCACACAACTTTCCAACTATTCAAGTATAACCTTTTTTCGATTAAAAAAAAAAAGGAAAGATTTTGAATTTACAATCTCAAACCTACGATCCCATCTCTCATTACGACTCAATCCAACCTTCCTCCCCTATTCAAACATAACCTTAATGCTAGTTAAGTACATCAAAAACTTCAATTGCATGATCATATAATAAATTCATCATCGTGAGGGTAATTTTTTGCCAACTAGTGAGGAAAAGAAAAACCATTATTGTTATGGTAATCTTGATAAACGCCTTATTAGATTATTAATGCAGTACTAGTAGTGTGTTTACATCCGGTCATGGGTCTACCACTCACTCACTTTTAAGGCAATTTTGCAATTCACGAGAACATATACGTTAATGTAATTTTCTTCGCTGTCATTTTGCGAGCCAAAATATCAACGCAGTGCTAGTAATCTGCAACGCAGGAGAACAGATGCTTAAAATATTTCTTCTGCCCAGGGCATATGACGCAGCGGTTGAGAGATCCGCCTTGTGTTGCTGGTTTCTCCACTGACCAGGTTCGACTCGTGCCCGTTGTATTGCACATCCTGACTCGCCCAGAAAAGTTGTATGGAGCTGTTGGCTTCCCTCCGATTTGATCTGGGCATGTTTCGGATTACCAGAAATTTTTTTTTTTTTTCTTCTTAAGTCGTAATCAGCGACAACATAGGCAGGGGAACAGGTGTTTTCTTTTAACACGCAGTCCCCTGTCATGTCATGTGGGGGGAGTTGGAGCTGCCATGTCAACTCATATTCTCGCAAGACTTCACCCTGAAGAGAGAATAGGCCGACACGGACTCCCCGCGCCTCGCCCTTTCCTCTCCTTTTCATTTCTTATTGTGCTCGTTAATTCCTCATTTAAATACAGTAACAGCCCCAGCTAAAATTATCCCTTTGGCAAAATCTCAAGCAATAATATTCCATCTAGCTCATACATACCCAAAATTGAATTCGGAGCAAAATATTCCTCAGGAAATTCAAGAAATCAACCATGTCTAAATCAAGCAAGTCTCTCTACCCAGAAGTGATCGAATCAAACCCAGAATCTACTTCACAACTCTTATCGAACGCAGATCAAAGAAGACCCACTTCGTCTTCCTCCTCATCATCTATCTACCCTTCTATTGATTTGAAAGATCTAGCCCAAAATCTTTTCCGGACGACGACGAAACCACGACGTTCAAGTTGAGATTCAGCAGGCTCCGACAGTCAGAGGAGTAGCTTTTGAGTCATCCGAGGAAGTAATTATCAAAATCCCAGGTGCTATACTGCATTTGATTGATAAAGAGCAGAGCGTTGAGCTGGCAATGGACTCGCTAGGATCGTTGTGGCGGTGCTCGCTAGGATCGACGAAATTCAGTGGCCCTTGGCTAAAGATGAAGCTGCAGTCAAGCTTGACGAATCCCATTATTTTTTCACTTTACGAGTCCCACCCGAAAGTACTGACGGTGTGTGGAGTGAAGAGAATGTTTTGAATTATGGGCTGACAATCGCTGCAAAAGGGCAGGAAGGATTGTTGAGGGAGTTGGATGGGGTATTGGAGAAGTACAGTGCATTTAGAGTGGAGAAGGTGGCGGAGAAAGGGGCGGCTGAAGGCTGGTGGGCGGTGGCGAAGGATGTCTCGCCGGAGGAGATGGAGAGAGATAAGAAGAAGGGTGAGTTGGTGGAGAAGAGCTCTGCTGCGTATTGGACTACGCTGGCTCCTAACGTGGAGGATTACAGTGGAAGTGTTGCGAGGATGATAGCGGCAGGATCAGGGCACCTGGTGAAGGGGATATTGTGGTGTGGAGATGTTACAGTGGATAGGTTGAAGTGGGGAAATGAGTTCGTTAAGAGGAGGATGGGCGCGGGAACAGAGTCTAAGGTCAGTTCTGAAGCTCTTAGGAGGATGAAAAGGGTCAAGAAGATGACAAAAATGTCCGAGAAATTGGCTACGGGAATACTTTCGGGGGTTGTGAAGGTGTCTGGATTCTTCACGAGTTCAATAGCAAATTCAAAGGCAGGCAAAAAGTTTTTCAGCCTTCTTCCTGGAGAGATTGTGCTGGCATCCTTGGACGGATTTAACAAGTTGTGTGATGCTGTTGAGGTTGCTGGGAAAAATGTGATGTCAACCAGCGCAGTTGTAACAACTAACCTTGTTTCTCAGAAATATGGGGAACAAGCAGCGGAGGTGACACATGAAGGACTAGGTGCCGCAGGGCATGCTATTGGGACTGCCTGGGCTGTGTTCAAGATTAGGAAGGCTCTCAACCCCAAGAGTGTAATAAAACCTTCTACTCTTGTGAAAGCTACTGCTGAGGCCAATGCTGCCAAACTTAAGTCTGAACAGAAAAAGTAACAGGAGATGTATGCTCCTATATCTCCTCGAGAATTCTCTGCGTGGCCAGTGTGTGTTGCTTGTGTTAGTAGTGTAGGCAGTGGTTTGGTTTTCTAATCCCGCTAGGGGATTTTTCTTGATACAAGAGAATGTAAATGCTAATGACATAATTTTCTCTGCTTTGAGGCACTTCTTCACTCCTAATACTTTCCCTGCATCCCTTTGTTTTGCTTAGAAATTCATTAACTAGACCAGTTCGTATTGGTTTCAGAAGGAACACGAAGTATAAGCTGCATTCAGTTTGTCACCAATATCGTTTGCAAATTCTGACTTTTTAGCTTTAAGCTAATAATCATCCAACCTCTTACTTTCTAATCTGTTTCAACAACAATAATATTAGTTAAAAAGGTATAAGAAGATTGACAAATAATGGCATTGCCAGCATCCTGGTGCACATCACGGAACTGGTTTAATCTTAAACTTAATTCAATGTGTATTTTTCATGCGTTTGCAAACGATTCAACACGTGTCTGTAATTCTAAATAGAGAATACTTTTCGCTTAAAGGTTCTTCTCAACATCGAGTTGTTGAGGATTTCCCAGTCCTTCAAGTGTCTATTTCTAGCGTGAGCCTGTGAAAGAACTAAAGCAAAAGCAAAAGAAGTAAAAAGTGTTTAAAGAAAAAAAGGGATAAGTAGCATGGGTACCTGTTAGATCTGGCCTAAAGGTACATCTTAAACCTGCATTCCTGACTTCATTCTAATGGAGAATTCAGTCCATCCACGGAAGATCAAGTCCTGCAGTTCTTTGGGACTAGAAGGCTAAAAGTACAAGCTTCGGCCTTTACTGGTATTACAAATAAGTTAATGCTTACATACAAGTCTCAGCATTTAACACGCCAGAATAGTTATTATGCTAAATGATCACATACATAGCGCTCTTTGGCTTTGCCAGGCTCTCCTCCAGGATGACTGTCTTGATCAGCCTTTGATTCTTCTTTCTTCAGCGCACATTTTGGATGGAGATCAAAGTTGCATTGATCGCATAGGTAAGACCATCCATGTCCTATCTCCTGGCAGCCCTCACAAACATATGCAGTACGGCGAGCAAGTATCAGCTCATGCTCAATATGGTGTTCATGCTTCAGTTTCTCAGGCCACCCTTTGCCTGTTCCTCTAATTGCTTTACACGCTCCTCAGTGAACGGGTAGGCATCTGCTCCATAAGCTTGTATAAGCTGCCTGGCTTGCGTACTTACTGTCCTCCCATTAGGTCCAATTGCTACCACAGCTGGAATGCCTTTGATCTTGAACCTACGTTGCAGAAGCGCCTTTCTCTCATCACCAAATGGAAGTGCTAACCACGGCATGCCTGAAAAGAAATCATCAAAGGATGATTGATTATGATCACTCGAGATGAAAATTACTTCAAACGCATCATCCTTAGCCTTGATTTCCTCGTACACCGCAATGAATCGAGGTAGAAAATGACGGCATGGAGGACACCAGTGAGCTGAAAAATAGAGAAGAATGTTCTTCCCAACGAGTTCAGAAACTGGAACCTAATTAAGAAGAAACAAACTTCAAACAATCAGGACAACGTTGATTGAAACAAAGATCACCTCCACTTTGATTAAAGAACTTAAAGCCACTACTACCTTTGATCCATCTTTAGAGATGACAAAGTCCTTATCTGCAGAAATAAGAATAGACTCCAACGTCTGTGCTTCAAGTTTTGCCTTTTCTATCTCAGCAAGCTTAGCAAACTTTTCAGGCGTAAAAGGGTAGGCCTCATCACCATGTTCTTCAATTGATTCGACCACATTTGAGTGGAGAGTCTTGCCATCTGGACCGATTACAACTAGTGTGGGAAGGGTTCTAAGTTCAAAGTGCCTCACCAGTTTATCACAGGTCTTGTCCTTAAAAGGCAAGGCCAACCATGTCATGGGTTCATAACAATTTTTGAATTCTTGTTCATCATCGTCTAAAGACACAAGCACAAGTTCAAAAGCTTCTCCTTTCTCTCTAAGCTTCTTATACACTTCTAAGAGTCTATCGGTGAAATGAAGGCATCCTCTGTCAGAACTCACTGAGAAATACAGGCCAACTGTTTTTCCTTCAAGCTCCGATACAGGAATCTAGTAAAACATAAAGGATATGATGATTCGTTAATTATCAATCACTAGCCACCTACCTAAAACCACAACATATAATCCAAAACAGAAACGTGGATAATGAAATTCAAGAAAAGAAATCATGTTTCACCTTGTTTCCATCATTTGAAATAAGATAGTCACGCGAATCGTGCGTCAAGATAGACATTAAAGATTGTTCCCTTCTAGCTCTCTCTTCTTCCTCTTTCAAATCATTAATTCTTTCTGGGGTATACGGGTAGCCATCAGCACCATAGTCATAGATGATCCTAACACCCTCTTCAGTAGAAACCCTCCCACTCCCATCAAGGATCACCAGATGCGGAATTCCCCTGACTTTGAACAACTCCTTCAGACTTTGCCTTGTCTCCGACTCAGCAAAAGGAAAAGCAAGCCATGGCATTTTTTTGAAATAAGCATTGAATGATTCCTCGTCTCTATCAGAAGAGATGAAAACAACCTCAAAATCAGCATTACTGGAGAGCTCATCATAGACTTGCACCAAATTTGGGGTGAAACGTAGACAAGGGCCACACCATGAACCTGAGAAATATAATCCGACTGCCTTTCCAATCAAAGACTCGATTTTTACCTACAAAAAACCGATCACGATGCTATTTTCAGATGCATTCAGAACAAGCTCTTGAAGATTCAATCTAAAGATTCTATTAAAAACTGGGACAAGGTACTCAACTCAACGAAATAAAACATAATTAGCGGCTAGATAAAGGACAGATAAGAAATGGGCCTTTGCAAAGGAAAAAGTACCTGATCACCATTATTTCGCACAAGAAAATCTCTCTCCGGTGAAGAAAGGAGGGAGGTAATATCATGAGAAACTGTTTCTTCATCCTTGTTCAAAGCCATCTCTAGTCTCAGTGGTTGATAACTCGATATCTGCAATAGTCTGGATTGGTTTATACGTAGTGTAACAACATATACATATATTCCCAGACTTAAATTATGCTACATAGTACTGCAGGTAGATGTGAACCGTCCAAAAGCAATCGCTCTTGATTGGCAACTTAACCAGAGATGACGTGGAAAAACATGTATTTAAAGACTTAGAGAGGAAGGAACACCCCAGTATTATCATCGCTAGCCACAAAAGTCAAAAGTACAGCAGCACTAGCCAGCTAGTTTGCCTTTTATTTCTCATCTCATGGGCTAGTAATACACATCTCCTTTTTGCTACTAGTTGGTGTCGAGTGATCGCTGATTGATGAGTATGCTTTATCTATGATGGGGATATTCTTGTCGATTGGTTAAGATGGAAACCAGAATTTCCCACTGTCTAACACCTTAAACGCTCTCCGGAGCCGGCCAAGATTGATTGATTGATTGAGCAATTTGTCCTTACCATTGTTACTATTTCATCTTCTTTACACTAGATAAAATGTACGCTCTATCTTTCATCTTAATACTACTGAGTGTGTTTGGACAGAGGAATATTTGGAAACTTTTTTTAAAATAACGCTATAATCATTTTTTTTTTTTTTTTTTGTAATGTGATACGTGAAATAAGAGATAATTGAAATATGTATGTAGAAGTGTAGAACGCAATCAAATAATAATTTTTTACAAATTATTCCAAAATTCTTCTAAAGTTATTTCTACTTTTGTTAACTGTAAAGCATTCAGTAGGCCTTTATATTGGGCTTTTAGAGTTCTAAACCTTCAACAGCTCATCCTCGAATTAGGCCTTCCATAAACTAGAATCTTGGGCCTATTTGGGCAGCCCAATTTGAGCAGAAGTAAAATCATCACTAAATATGCTGAAGTGGGCACAGTTTTGTTCTTCGTCACAAATTATCTTTTTACTTGTTCAACAGAGTCAAGTCTGCTAACACTACTCATTTTTACTTACCAGACATGATTCTGTTGAATAAGCAAAAGATAATTTCGCACCAAGCGCGTATTAAGCAGCAGGATTTAGGGCCCAATTACGAATTTCTCCAAGACATCTGCGTCTATAATCATCAGTTGGGGCAAAATTCGATCCAATTATTCAAAAACAATTTACTATACACGTGTCAAGTCTTAATATGCAGTCAAAATCGACGACAGAAAATTTTTACATGCGGTCAATTCTTAATTGAAATGAATCCCTGTAAAAGAACAAAAATGAAGAATATTATTCCGAGATTGACTTCAATTATATCAGAGAAGCTCGCGTATAGAGATGATATCATACCAAGTTAACGCTTAGCATTCCACAGAAGAAATGCTACAAAAAAGCAAGCAACTCAAGCTATGTATAGATATAAGAGATCTATTACATTGCCACCACTGCCAACAATACTAGAAATTACAGTAACCATTGTTTAAAACTTATTTCTTCCGATGGTGGAAGAAGGAAATAGATGTTAATAGAAATACAACCCTCGTGTGATGTGTATATATATATATATACACACCTGGACTATAAACATCATATAGAAACTGCAAGATTTCTGCTTATACTTGTTAGGTATCCGCAAAAAAATAGGCAGAATCTTTGCAGCTATCAGCCTCTCAAGCTTTGTAGCACACATCTCCATCGCAAATCCATCCTTCTTTCTGGTCTTTATTTGAAACTTCTGTTTCTGCGTCGCCTGTGATCTCCATCATGTCTTCTTCCAGAGCACACTTTGGGTGGAGATCATAGTCACACTCTCCGCAGTAGAATGACCAGACCTGTCCCCCCTCATCACATCCATCACACACGAAAGATTGACGCTTAGTAAGAACAAGATCATGCTCATCGTGTAATGCGTGCTTCACCTTCTCAGGCCACCCCTTTGCCATCTCATCATACTCCTCCTCGATCTCCTTCAGTCGCTCCTCCGTGAAGGGATAGGCATCAGCACCATGATATGTTATAAGATCTCTGGCTTCGGTCGTGACAGTCTTTCCGGTAGGCCCAATGGCAACTAACATAGGTATGCCGAGCACCTTAAATACTCGACTTAGAGATTCCTTCCTTCCATCACCAAAGGGAAGTGCCAGCCAAGGCATCTTGGAAAAGAACTCATCAAACGAGTTTTGATCCCTGTCGCTTGAGATGAAGACGACTTCAAATGCATCGTTCTTAGCTTTGATCCCGTGATATGCTTCAATAAGCTTCGGCAGAAAAGCACGACAAGGAGGGCACCAGTGAGCGGAGAAGTAAAGGAGTATAGTCTTTCCAACAAGATCAGACACGGGAACCTGCAAAGTGGAACTAAGCTTAGTTTATACGCTAACAGAAAAATGAAATTACTGATGAACTGCAGCAAGTTCAGAAAGATGTCGCTAACATAACCATCAACTGTAGCTGCAAATACTAAGAGTAGGCTTAAACCATCAATAAGCTGTGAGGTATGCATTCATTCTACTGGAGATGCACAAAGAGTTGTAAATAAGATTACGTCCAGTGAAACATTCTTACCGATCTAAGAAACAATAAAAAAATTCCCAAATGCCATACCTTTACCCCATCTTTTCCTATCACGAAATTGTGATCTCCAGAAACCAGAATGGACTCGAGCGTTTGTGCTTCTCGCTTTGCCTTTTCTATTGCCTCAAGCTCCGCAAACTTCTCAGGTGTGAAAGGATAAGCTTGGACGCCATGTTCTTCGATTGCTTCAGCAACATTAGAATGTAGAGTTTTTCCATCTGGCCCAATGATGACCACAGTAGGCAGGGTAAACAGCTCAAAATACCGTACTAACTTCTCACAACCCTTGTCCTTGACAGGCAGCGAAAGCCAAGGCATGTTTTTAAACCATAACTTATATGATTCTTCATCATCATCAAGGGGTATCATCACAATCTCAAAATTCTCTCCCTTTGCCTTCAACTTCTCATAAAGTTCAAGTAGTTTAGAAGTAAAAGCATTGCGACCACCGACTGTCGATAAGAAGAAGTACAGGCCAACAGTCTTCCCTTCTAATTCAGCAACGGAGACCTATCAAAGCACAAATCAGTACGAGGCTCATGCGAAGTAAAGTTGCAAGTACTGGGACGCAGATGTTTTCAAAGCTGAATATTACTATTACCTTCTTCCCATCGCTAGCAACCACATAGTCACGTGATCTTGAGACTAAGATAGTCTTCAAGGTCTGATTCCTCCTCGCCACCTCTTCCTGTTCTTTAATTTCTTTAATCCATTCAGGGCTAAATGGATATCCTTCTGCTCCACACTCTTGGACGACCTCAACTCCATCATCAGTTGAGACCTTCCCATTTTCACCAATAATCACAAGGTGTGGAATTCCCCTGACACTGAATAATTCATCCAAGCGATCACGTGTCTCAGAGTCCGAGAAGGGAATGGCTAGCCAGGGCATCTTAGAGAAATAGGCAGCAAAGGACTCATCGTCTTCATCAGCAGAGACGAATACAATCTCAAAGTCATCCTTTGGAAGGAGTTCATTGTAAACCTCTACCAGCTTCGGGGTGAAACGTCGACACGGGCCACACCATGATGCTGAGAAGTATAACCCGACCTTTTTCCCCTTTAAACTTTCTACCTTAACCTGCAAAGCCAAGGATCATGATGAGAAAACTGCCAAGATGATAACACATCCAACAGAAAACAGTATTTCACAGACAAAAACAGTAACTAAATTTTAGCACTCTTAAAAGATGAACCTTTTCACCACTTTTTTTTCCTCCAGTCTTTTCACTAATTCAAGAATAGCTAGACTAAAAGAGTAGATAACCTCTAATCAGCTGGTTTATCAAACACCATAAACAAAGCTAAGAATATCCAGGCTTTTTTCGGGAACTCGACGACAAACTGTACATAATGAAAATTTTATAGAAACAATAAGCAGTTTTCCCCCCCTACTAACAAAACTTATACAAAATCTTTTACGATGCAAGAATTAAGGGTAACCCAGAATTCCACGGATTCCGTTAGGCAATTATCTTGCCTTAGCAATCTCAAATCTTTTTTCTAATTTTTTTCGGGTGATCCGACATGTAATTCTACCAAACTTGTCTGCATGCTAAATAGTCCAAAAGCCGAAAAGGAGTCCATAATTATGCACCTGTTGGCCGTTGTTGCGAATAAGAAAGTCTCGATCTGAAGAGCTAAGCATGGTGTTAAGATCATGCACTCGTCCATTTGCTTCCTCTGCCATTGAAGTTAAGCTAATTTAGCGGCAAGCAGCCCCGCTACTTAGTGCGCTGAGCTCACTCTTTAATTTGAACAAATAAGCAAACCGAGATGCCGAGAGTGAGCGATTCTTAGCAGTAACGGAATAATTTTTTAAGCAGAGAAAAAAGATGGGAATACAAGAATGGGGTGCCGACTACCGATATGCAATCAACCTTTATTCTCTTTTGTGACTCCTCTCCGTTCATTTATGTTTCATGAATTTTGACGTTTCCCCGCCTGTAGGGCACTTGGCCCCGTAGGATGCTTTTCTTCCTTTTGTTTTGTTTTCCACGTACCAATTTCTTTGTTCCTTTGATTTTCGATTTTCTTGCCTGTTAAGAAAGCTGATTCCCAACCCAGCAATATTTATCTCTCATCTCAAAGGCCACTGTGATCACAGTTTTGAGCAATTTGTCCATAAAAGTACTACTATTACATCTTTCTAAGCTGGATAACATTTAATATAGGGTTATTATCACTTTATCCCCTTAAATTATATCACTACTATCAGTTTACCCTCTAACGTTAGCTTTTAGTCACTTCACCCCATAAGTAATTCAACTCAACATGTTAAGAAATTTTGGACAAAAATACCCTTTTATTCTATAGCATTACTACATTGTTATTATTACTTTGTTCCTTTAAATTATAGTGATATAATCACTTTAATTCCTAATATTATTTTCTTGGCATTTTACTTCATCGTTAATCTAACTAGTATGGTAAAAAAAATTTTAAATATATTTACCCTATATATATAATTAAAAATAAAAAATTTAGAATGATTATTTTCTTTTTTTTCACTTTAAGAGATCCAAAAATATAAAAATAAAAAGTTTTCTCAAAATTCTTTTTTCACACTTATTAATACTGGGAAAAGAAAAGAGATAGGAAAGAAGGAGACAGAAAATTAGATTTTACAAAAAAAAAAAAATTAAAAAAAGTCTAACATTATCGTATTAATTTAAAGTTGTTGGGATTAGAATTGAAATCTGGTGGTAAACAGTAAAGTGAAATAATTTTAAAATAATAAAAGTATGTAATTCTTTCTTATTTGTATTATCTAAAAAAAGAATTGAGCTCTCTCTCTCTCTCTATCTCTCCCTCCCCCTCCCCATCTTTCTATTTTTTTTAATATTAATAAGATTGTCAATAAGATAGAAATTAATACTTTGACTTTTTTTCTTAATACTAAAGAGGAGAAGAGCTGCTCTAAATTTTTTATTTTTTTACTATACAAAGAGGATGACACTTTCTTCTAAAGTTTTTTAACTTGCTAAGTTGGTTTAATAGTGAGATAAATTGCCTAAAAAATAACTTTATGGGGTAAATTGATAATGAAACTATAATTTATGGGGATAAAATGATAATAATTTTAAGGGCTAAACTTGTCTTTTTACTTTAATTAACAAACTCCGTTAAATTTGACTGTTAGTTTTGGGGTAAAGTGACTAAAAGATAACATTAAGGAGGAAATTGATACTGACACCGAATGTTAAGGGGGTAAAGTGATAATAACCCTTTAATATAAACAAATTTATTCCGAAATTCATCAACTAAGTTGTTAATTAGACCTTCTCTAAAAGTTCTAAACCAGAGATTGAGATTGTCCCCCGTATTTGTTCCACATCTCATCCAGGCTCAAACTACTAAGGCTCGAATTGGGCCCTTCTGATAACATGATACTGTACTCTCAATTTGGGTAGGCCCAATCTGAGAAGAAGTAAAAGTCTTCACAAAGAAAAGCTGAATTTGGCACTGATCTTCATCTGGCATTGATTCTTCATCCTTGTTCAAAGCCATCTCAGGTCTTAGTGGTTGATAACTCGATATCTGCAATAGTCTTGATTGGTTTATACGTAGTGTAACAACACGTATATGTATATAGTATTCCCAGCCTTAAATTATACTACTACTACATAGTACGGCCAGTAGATGTCAACCGTCCAAAAGCAATCGCTCTTGATTGGCAGCTTAGCCAGAGAACACGTGGAAAATCATATATTTAAAGACTTAGAGAGGAAGGAATACCGCAAGATTATCGCTAGCTTCAGATCAGCACAAAAGTGAAGAGTATAGCAGCACTAGCCAGCCGGCCCTCACATCTCTCGAATTACATACGAACGCTACTAGGCATGTTAATGGATTGAGTATTACCCAAATTTAATTCAGATATAATATATTTTGATAGAATTTGAATTTAATTTCTTAAATTCAGATTCTATTTAAATCCAAACCCTATGAGAGAATCATGGATCTAAGTAGGATTTGTTTTTTTAGAATTCATATTCAAATCCTGACCTGTATCAGATCTTATCCAAACCCATATTTTTAAGCAGTAACGGAATAATTTTTTAAGCAGAGCAAAAAGATGGGAATACAAGAATGGGGTGCCGACTACCGATATGCAATCAACCTTTATTCTCTTTTGTGACTCCTCTCCGTTCATTTATGTTTCATGAATTTTGACGTTTCCCCGCCTGTAGGGCACTTGGCCCCGTAGGATGCTTTTCTTCCTTTTGTTTTGTTTTCCACGTACCAATTTCTTTGTTCCTTTGATTTTCGATTTTCTTGCCTGTTAAGAAAGCTGATTCCCAACCCAGCAATATTTATCTCTCATCTCAAAGGCCACTGTGATCACAGTTTTGAGCAATTTGTCCATAAAAGTACTACTATTACATCTTTCTAAGCTGGATAACATTTAATATAAACAAATTCATTCCCAAATTCGTCAACTAAGTTGTTAATTAGTCCTTAATTTTGGGCTGGGCTCTAAAAGTTCTAAACCGGAGATTGAGATTGCCCCCCGTACTTGTTCCACATCTCACCCGGGCTCACACTACCTAGGCTCGAATTGGGCCCTTCTGATAACATGGTCCTGGACTCTCAATTTGGGTAGGCCCAATCTGAGCAGAAGTAAAAATCTTCACAAAGATAAGCAGAATTTGGCACTGATCTTCATCTGGCATCGATTCTTCAACGCGCATCGTGATGATTCTTACGCAACCTAACACCCGTTGCCGGAGTCTTGAATGAGTAAAAAACATATCTTTGCACCAACGGAATATATACAAAGCAGCAAGATTCAGGACATAATTATGAATTTTCCTAAGACGATACTTCTGTATCTATAATCATCAGTTGGAACAAATTCGATGCAATCCATCAATTTATACACTGGTAGAGAACATCAGAATATGCCTTGCTTTCAAGTACTATGAACCATGCAAATAAACTACAGACCAGCAAATAGCAATAGAGTAGAAGACAGCACAGTACTTAAAACTAATTAAATGAAAGGTCGTAGGCCTTGACACCATTTACTCGAAAGATCCCAAAATGCCTTTCAAACTCCTCCCCTCCCTTCTGATCCTCATCAAACAGGTCGAACAGGAAAACCTCAACACCGACTCCCGGCCTTTTAGGCGTCCCAATATTGTTCAAACCCCTTCTCGCAACATTGCCATTATAGGCCAATGCATTCTCGATATTCGCAGCAGCTCCACCTGCTGTTGGCCACCCTGTCTCTGTCACCACTATTGGGATGCCTTGAAATCCTTCCCTCTCCATGGCATACGCGAAAGCATCGATCGTTGCATCAAACATATTGTCATATGCCAACTTCTGATCCGCATGAACGGCAGAGGACCTGAAGAGAGCGTAGTCTAATGAAACGGACTGCATATTGTTTATGTAGCTGAAAAACGGATACACATTGACCATCAGGGGCGATCCTGTGTCGCGCAGAAATTGCAAGAGTGGGGTTAGGACTGAGAGGAGGTTCGGATCAAAAGCTCCGGCTGATGGTGGATAGGAGTTGGATAGTACTGTTGCAGCATGAGCTGAAGAGAGTTTGATTGTATCCGCGAGGCCTAATGCTTGAAGAGCTTGGTGTAGCTTACGGATTGCAGGAACAAGAAACGGTGAGTAAAATGGATCTTTTAGGAGTACTTCATTGCCTACGGCTAGGTATCGAACCTGGCTTGGAGAAACATATGCAAAAATGTTTGATTGGAGCCAATCCAATGAGGTGGAAACCATCCCATTAGCGAGTGTGGGCAGGACTTCGTTCGGGACACCAATCATGAGCTGAATTTCTGTCCCTGAGAATGGCTTCAGTGCTTCTGCATCAGCATTGAATAAACGAACTCTTGAAATGCCATTGGATCTGAGGAGATCTACAACATCCGAGGGAGGTGGGAGATTGATCGCGACGCGACCATAGCAAACCCCCACCGGTGCCCCAACTGCAAGAATTAATGATGAAAAGAAAGCCAAATTGTTACTGATATTGAGGACAAAAATCGACTCAAAAACTATAGCAATTATTGATGTCCAAATTCCAACTTAGCGGAGAGTTCCATCCAAACCTGGTGAATCTGGAAGCAAAATGAGTAGAGAACTAACAAACACCAGAATGACATGAATTTTCGTTCTTGCCATGACCATGCTTGGATATCGAAAAGATGCTAGAGCACCTTAGATTAAATATAGGTGTCGGAAGAGCTGCGAACAATGTTTTGATGCAAGTAAAAAGTTGGTTTCGGACCGTTGGTTTAACTTTTTTTCTTTTTGGAACGTTTAAGTATGATTTTGGTTCGAAGCAGTTTAGTTTGAGTTTGTTGCGATTTACTTCACCCAAGAAAAAGATAGCAAGAGGGGACTAACAAATAAAACTCTTGGTGCATTTGTAGGGAATTTCATCCATGAGCAAATCAACGGCGTGAAGAGAGCAGCAAAAAGTCGGTGAGAGAACTGAGAGGTGACGAGAGCAGAAAAAGATGATGATTTTACTTCTTTCCAGATTCAAATTAAAGATATAAAGCAGGAACTACTTGGTGTTTGGTTCATACATATATATCATGCAAGGTTCAACTGTTCACCCTCTTGGTTCGGATTACATTGAGCCCTTAAAAGAAAAATTATGTCAAATGAGGTGGGCGTGCACATAATTGGAGTATTCTGCCATCTTAAGCCTAGCACCATTGATGGATCTTCCATTAGTAGGCCGGAGCCTTCACTAGGGAAGCAGCTCATCTACTTTTCTTTAGGGGTCCATAGTTATTATAAATCCATGCGTGAATTGTCATAGGTAAGGATGAGGGCAAATTGGTTTTGTCACAAATACTGAGAAAATAAAGGTTGAATTGGAATAGATTGTCCACTAATCGGAACTTCATGCCCCTGCTGATTTATAGTCAAGTCATGCTAACGTTACAGGGTCCTATACTGAAGCCAAGAGAATACATATCCAGCTTTCCTTTTCATCCTACAGGCTCCCCACTAGTTTAAGTGAAATTATTGGCACAGACAATGATTGTTACATCTGTCCCATTGTAAACAACTACACGATCACCTATTATCCTCTTTTCATGATGACTCGTGCAGACTGAATGGCAAATGCATGCAGAATGACTACTTCTGCTCTTGAAAAAAAAAAATACTGGGAGTTACCACAATATATGATGTTTGCACCAATGAATCTAGTAATGTTGATTAATAAATTTAACCTATGTAACGTAAAAATGGCAACTAAAATCTAGCAACTCAGAAGTCTATATATATATACGTGAATATAGTGATGTTGGTTCATGAATTAAAGGAAATTAGCAAGTATATATGCAGTTGTTTTTGAATGCCCCAGGGAAAGAAGTATGAAAAGAGGGTTGGTCGTCCACTTCGTATCTTGCATAACTTTTGTTACCCCCTGTTTCAATTGGACAGGATGAAATCAGAGAACACCAACTGTTATCCACTTCAAACCACCAAGTACAGAACCTTTTAAGAATTCTTGTGTGAAATTACAGGTAGTGTGTATGTATACTCGAAGGACACTTGGCAGAGTATATATTACAGGTGGTGCAATGGCCCCCCAAAAAAAAAAAGAACAATAAAATTAAAGAAGAGCAGGAGAACATTTGGGAAAATTATGAAGCTAAGTAATCGGAAATGTTCCTCCCCATGTGGTCAAAGGCTCAAAGCTGATGGAATGATTCTTGAAGCTTAGAGAACCGAATGGGAAAACGAAGGGAATAAAAAGACGAACAAGCAAGCATATACCTAGGTAGGTGTTCACAAGTGGGGTTGAATAGCGAAAGCTTCTTTTTGTAATGGAGGATTGCCCGTTTCTTAAAATTTTGAAAGCTTCCCGTTACTTTATATCCTACAGGGTTCTGCATAATTATGTTTCACGCCATAGAGAGCTTATCATTGGTCTAATAATTGTAGAACATCAGGCCCTACACCAGCCTACCACCACCAGCAATCAGGATCCTCCTGCTTTGCTAGTTTGCTAAAAGCAAGGAGAGCAAAGAGCCAAAGGCGCAATTCTACCTAAATGTGTTAATCCTTCACATATTTTAATCTACACCATTTCCTTTAGTTATTATGCAAGAAATGAGCATTTCTCTACGTATGCTTAAAGTTGGTTTTTGTAGCAATTTTCTCATATTAATTCATGGGGTTCGCGTTCTTTCTCTTGCAATATACTCTGTTGTTATTCTTGCAGTTCGCTATCTCAGGCACGCACGACTGTATCAGCGTATCTTCAGCTCCATTTTGGTGCATCAAGCCTTTCAGAAAAAAGAGAGAAAAAATCTTGAAGGCCTAAAGGATGTATGAACCTTCAGCGTAATGGAACTCCGATTCCTTCTCCATTTGCACGGGGCAACGAGAATTTTCATTTTTCTATACAACTTTCGAGTGCCCTGTGAGATTGTTAATATTAGAAACTCCAAGAGATATATCTTCTGGATTCGGTATTGAACCCAAAAAAAAAAACAGAGAGAGAGAGAAGGGAAAGGCAAATGAAGTAAAAGCACGGGTTTGAACAGTCAATTTCCGACTAATTTCCACTGCTAAAGGCGGCCTTTGACCCAGAAAAGCACGTAGAGACCCATCGTGGTGCGTGCGGCTGCTAAAGCACAACTTGAGATGATAATTGCAGGTATATGCATGGAGAATGCTCCAAAAAGTTTTGCCATTAATTTCGTAATGATTCTCCTGTATATAATAACCAATCATGAATCATGAGTTAATTTATGAATTTTGTTGAGAGCAACAAATATACTAGTATTTTATTTTCTTTTCTCTACAGCAAGACCAGTAGAAGAACTGGTGAAGGATGAGAATGAAAACAAACTGTTGCACAACAGAAGAAGACGTTTTAGAGCATTGGTTCCAATTCAATTTTATACTAACTTCGTTTAAATAAAAAGTGTAAGACTTCTTCGACAAAGTGCAAAGCTTGGATCATACATAGGGCAGTCCGGGGACCATTGCAAGAACTCAAAAATCAAAAGAGCTAAGAAAGCGAATGTTGCTAGGCTCTCTCATGGTCTTGGGGCATTGAGATTGTGGTGATGTTCAAAGTTGCCAAAATCTTACTTTCTCTCCTAACAAAGCAACAAAAATACCCCTTCTTCCGCTGTAAAAGACACGAGGAATATCTTTAGCTGTATCTTTAATCCTCTTTAATAAAGAACACTCCCCACTTTTTTTCGAATTCAATAAATAAGAAAACCCCACATTTTAAGAATCAAATGTTTCCACCTCCCCTCCTGCTCATTAGCCAATCTCTTCTTACTCTAATTCCTCCGTCACACTTCACCTAATAGTCCTGCCTTTGTTTGCACTCAAAGAACACAACCTCCAAAACTTAATCCTCCCTCAAATTCTCAATCTTTAGGACAATATACCCTACCCTTAGCCCAGATATAAAACAAAGAAACCATGTCACAACCGGTCGACGTTTATCCCAGTCCTAATATCCCAACACAATCTTCATCTCATTCAAATGGATCATTCGGCCCCGTCCTCATAGTCCTGGGAGTGATACTCGTTCTACTTCTTATTTCTATTGTTCTCGGACGCATTTGCAACCGGCGCTACCACAGCTCGAAGGGGGAGCGATCCCACGGCCATTCATCGCACAAAAAGGCAAAAACAGCTAAACCAAATGGCAAGTTTCACCATCAAGCAGGAGGTGGGGACATTGAATTTGGATTTGACAAAAGATTCGCATCCGCTAAAGTTGCTGCCAATGGAGATCATTTCGCAGTGCCTAAGATTATGCCCCATGGGCGTGAGCCCAAAGGACCAGTGAGATTTGCAGATGATCATATAGAATTCACAGCCGGTCCATGAGAATTCGGAATACAATACGAGGATAATGGAACCACCTCGTACAGTTAGAATGGCTGTTTGGTCTTTCGATTGTGCCTTTTTCTTTATTTCGGATTACACAAGTTTCTTGGATTAGATGATGATTACTATTAATTAGGCATGGGGTTCTTTTTCTTTTTCTTTTTTGTGAAAATTGTAATGGTCTAATAGGGATCCTAGTGACAAATGGTGGAATTTACGAATGGCTCATTCAATTCACAGGCTCCAACTCTCATATTATCTGCGAAGGACGACAACTATCCCCGCGCAGTCTTCTCTATAATATCGTTCCTTTTCTTGTTTACATTTTTTCTTTCTCTTTTTTGTTTTGATCTCACATCTATGTATAGTTCTTGCATGAGTCAGGTGAAAATCTGAAGATAAACGTTGGACTTTCGAAAATAATTGAGTTTTCTTCCAATAAAACGAATTCTTGGATTTTAAATTGGTTATGAGTGCAAAGACACGAGATAAGAACGCTAAAAGAAAAAAAAAACATAAAAGCTCTAAAATTAACATCTACGGGCTTAAATTACACACGAGGCACTACCATATAATTGCGTCCGAGCAGCCCACGAGTACAGATGATGCCCTCGGATTCTTGACACGCGCACACTATGTAGGCATGTCGGGTTATTTACCTAAATAATTCAAAAAAAAATTATTTTTTGGAAATCCAACATTAGTTCAATTTTTTTTTTTAAAAAAAAAAATCTTCTAACCATAGAGATTTCATCATTACAAGCAACGACTTTGAAGTCGTTACTTCAAATGGCGACTTTAGAGTTTAGCGTTGGCATTTTTTTTATCAGAGTCGTTATTTTATACAGCAATCTTAGATTATTTATCGTTGATCATTACTTTGCACTAATTTGTTGGTCCTAAACCTATTTAATATTAGAATTTTTAAGAAAACATTGAATTATTCAGGTAAATAAATCAAGTTTTACTCACGTCCAACGTATTTTCAGGGGTCTAAATTCATTTTCTCTGCCTAGATCCAAACTCGAAAGTCATTGTGTTGTGTGGAATACGAGTCTTAAGCAATCACGTGTAAATTCATGTTTAGACTGTACTTAGACCCATTTGTGCATAAGCATGTGCAAAAAAATTTTGCATCCATACGTTGAAATAACTTAATCTTATTGTATGAGGATGTAACAATAGAAGTAGTGTAATTACATCATGGTATTTTCTTAATACGTTTAGGGTTCAAGGGAGTTATGAGAAGACGATGAATAAGCATGGCACATTAAAAAAAAAAAAAATCGCACTAATTGAGCAAGATTTTGGGGATTTTATGTTGAAATTGAGTTCAAAGTCGTGCTTTTAGTTATGATGAAACAACAAAAAATAGCTAGCAGTACCTAATGGACTCAAACCACACGGGTTTACTCAAGTCGAGGTGAATAACGCTTTCTTTCCTTGTTCGAACCATATGAATTTCGGAATTTCTCACACAATTCCCGGATTATGGATTCCAAAATCGGTCTGTAACCTGGTAAA
Source organism: Coffea eugenioides (assembly GCF_003713205.1). NCBI lineage: Eukaryota > Viridiplantae > Streptophyta > Magnoliopsida > Gentianales > Rubiaceae > Coffea > Coffea eugenioides. The sequence goes on along the minus strand of NC_040045.1, from coordinate 45,034,394 downwards.
TACTTTTTCCAAAAAAAAAAAAAAAACTTAGTAAATACAAGTATGATCATCCTTCGAATACAAGGAGTCTCCCAGAAATGCCATTTTCCTATCAAGCATGGACTTGTGAAATCAAGAATCAACTTCTCAAGTGAAATGGCACTATCCATCAAATAATGGGCGAATTGGGCATCAGTCTTCTCCAGTCCAATCCAACCAACGAATTCGATCTCCTTTAGGCTCTGATGACGATTTTCCCCAGCTTGCTCCTTCCACTCTTTTTCACAGTCTTCCAACGATCTCAAAGTCTCAGTTTCCAGTGGCCAAAACCATTCAACCCTATACTGCCAAGTACCAACCGAAGTACATTTCAGGCTTCAACTAAAAATAGAACTCAAAGTTCTTTTCGAAGAAATAAAAACCCGAAGGACCCGCACAAACGTGTTTATGTGTGCATATTTAACAGGCTGATATGAAGCCCCACAATCAGTTTTAAAAAATTGAAATGGCAAGTTCCAGTTTACCTTCAATATTAACTTGAGCAGGCGAGGAGATGCACGTATTATCGAACTCAAGAAGAGAATACTGTGATCTGCAGGTACTCTAAACTTCAACTCCAACTGCTTGAGTTCACTTAACTCTGGAATATCTTTCGGAAAACTCATGCTTCTTGAAGGTTCCTGAACTCAAAAATAGTACATAGCACAAAAGGTGCGTCACAATTAAGCAATGTGACCAAAAAACAAGTAAACAATTGCAGAATTCAAGATGATAAATGGAAGTAAACTGACCATCACCCTCAGATTCAATTCTAGTTGCTGGAGACCTGAGAAAGACCAGATTCTAGGAAACTTCACAAATAACATTTCACAGTATTCAACCGCAAGGGAAATTGAAGAGAATTCTGGAACGTTTATGTTAATCATGGGGCCAGCATATTTAAAAGAAGCAACACTCCTGGCTGAAACCTCAACATCCTCCAACTTCAAACAGTATCTGATCTCCAAGTGCTTCAACTTGAGTGATTGACGAGCAGCAACTCTGACTTTGTGCAAATATGCAGCATTTTCCACCGTTAATTGCTCCAGCAATGAACACTTCGATAAGAAGTATGCAAGATCATCTTCAGTAATGGAAATAGATTCAAGCACAAGGAAGTTAGCCTGTCGAAGCTCGTAAAGTCAAGAAAGTTAAGATGCAATAACCAAGATGGGAAGGTGAAAGTAGGGGTGAGCAATTACGGTAAATACCGATTTACCGACCGAAATCGATTTCAATTTGGTAATTCGGTAATTCGGTCGGTAAATCGGGGATATAGTACTAGTTAAAATCGAATTAGGTTCGAAAACGGTTTTAAAGTTTTTGAATTCGGATATACCGAATTCGAATTAATTTCGGTAAAACGGTAATAATATACCGTTTTCAATTTCGAAATTCCCGAATTAAGTTACATAGGAAATAGTTCATTATGTCCGATATTCATATTGGTCCAATTTCATATTTTCAGACGCGGTGCCCTAATTCTAAAGCCTAAACTCGCTACTTTTCTCCAGTCCTCTTCCGCTCTTCGTCCCCTCTTCCTCTCGCTCCTCTGCACTGCCGCGGCGCCGTCCCATCTTCCTCAGTTCCCCTCTTTCTCTCGTTTCTTCTCCTCTCCTCATTCTGCTCAGTCCTCTCCTCAGTCAGTCCTCTGTCCTTTCTTCTCCTCAACTACAGAAAGCTCAAAACTCACCCCTAGACTCTTTCTCAGTTTCCCATTCTGACCGAGGTTTCACCATTGCTGACCGAGCATCCACTATCACCAGGACCACAGTTCGCTAGTGCTGATTCCAGTGAAGCCTTGGATAAGCCTATCAGGTAAATGGGTTTATGAAAAAGACTCAATAATTGGATTTTCATTTGGTATTTTTTTTTATTTTGGTATTTGATTCTGGATGTCGTTGTTTAATTTGCTAGTTTTTTTATATGGGCTAATTTAATTTCAGTGGAACTTGTATGATGTTTGATGCTCAATTTCCTTCTTGATTGAATCTTGATAAAAGTTATGAGTTTTTGAATTGGATAAGAGTAGTTTAGGTGGATTGGATTCGAATTGAACTAGAAAATTGGGGATTATTGGAAAGCCCTTTCTCTTTTCTCTGAAATGGAAAGATATGGCATAGTTGCAGATGAAGTCATTTATGGTTTACTTATTAGAATATATGAAAAACTTGGTTTGTACGAGGATGCTCAAAAGACGTTTGAAGAGGTGGAGAAGCTTGGCCTATTGAGTGATCAGAAAACATACACGACAATGGCACAGGTCCATCTCAATTTTGGAAGTTTTGACAAGGCTTTGAGCTTAATGGAGAAAATGAAATCTGCAAACATTTTGTCATCAAGGCTTGCTCTAATTGTCCTCTTGCAGTGCCATGTTAAGAAGGAAGATTTAGCATATGCTGAAACTACATTTCAGGCTTTATCTAAGACTGGGCCTCCAGACGCTGGTTCTTGCAACTTTATGCTTAATCTGTTTATGAAACTTGATTTGATGGAGAGAGCAAAGCATTTTGCTATGAAGATCAGGAAAGACCAGGTAGAATTTGATATGGAGCTTCTCAAGACAGTCATGAAGGTTTATTGCAAGAAGGGTATGATAACTGATGCAAAGAATTTAATAGATGACTTGTGCAGAACGAAGATCCATAAAAGGTGCTTCAACAATTGTGTCCATCATCAATATTATATGAGCAGAATCATATAATAGTTGTTTGGCCCACTTTAGAGCATCCAAGCTAGCTAGACTAGAGCCCCAGTTTGAATCTAGATAACTTGCGCTAAACCAGTAATGAATCACCTCTTCTTTTTCTGCATTGTGATGTTAATGCTTCCTATATGGTTTCTGTCTTGAGTTTGTTCTATGATAAGAAAGTGACTGGCTTCATTGAATTTGCTCAGATTTCATCTAGTTGGTTCTGAGTTGGTTCTAGTTGATTTTCTCAGCGTTCATTGAATGTTGTCCTGAGTTGGTTCTTCAATTTCATCTAGTCTTTTATTTCAATTTTATTGCTAAATGATTGTTGCACTAAATTGTATAATTTATTTGCTCAGATTCTCGCAAAACTTAAGGTATGTCTACTACTAATGATGGTGAGAGTAATCCAAGTCACAATGAGCTAGAACAAGAAGGATCATCTGGAGGTCTTCTTCCTAGTCCTACAACACAAAGCTGTGAAGAATCTGGTTTTGGCAAGAAAAGAGGAGAGTACAAGAAGAGGTCCAAAGCTTGGGATCATTTTCATGTAAAGCATGTGAATGGAGTTCGTCATGCAATTTGCAAATACTGTGAGAAGGACATAGCCGCGGATCCCAAAAGTCATGGTACGACTCCCCTTAATACTCATGTAGCTAAATGTCCTCTAAATCCTAAAAATAAGTACACTGGCCAGGCTACTTTGTGTTTGGGTGAAACTGAAACATTAGAGGGAGAGGTTAAAGGGGCACTCATAAGTTGGAAATTTGATGCGGAAGCCATTAGAAAAAGCATAGCTTATATGGTAATTGTTGATGAGTTGCCATTTAAACATGTAGAGGATAGAGGTTTTCAATACATGATGCGGACTACTTGTCCATCATTTAGAATTCCTTCGAGGTGGACTATTTCTAGAGATTGCTATCAGCTGTATTTAGATGAAAAAATTAAGTTGAAACATCTCTTGAAGAATAACAGTGGCAAAATTTGTCTAACCACAGATTCTTGGACATCCATTCAAAGGATAAACTATATGTGCCTCACTGCCCATTTCATAGATAATGATTGGAAACTGAACAAAAAGATCCTAAATTTCTGTCCTATTGCTAGTCACAAGGGAACTGAAGTTGGTAAGGCCATAGAAAAGTGTCTACTAGAATGGGGAGTTGATGATATCCTAACTGTTACAGTTGACAATGCAAGTTCCAATGATGTAGCTGTCAGCTATTTACGAGGAAAACTTCAAAATTGGGGGAAAGCTGTGTTAGGGGGGAAATGGACTCATGTGAGGTGTGTAGCTCACATAGTGAATCTAATTGTTAATGATGGCATCAAAAAACTGGGGGATTCAGTTGATTGTATCAGGGCAGCAGTTAGATATGTTAGACAGTCACCTTCTAGATTGAAAAAATTCAAGGAATGTGTTGAAATTGAAAAAATTGAATGCAAAAGATTGCTCTGTTTAAATGTCTCTACTAGGTGGAATTCTACATATCTAATGCTAGACACGGCTCAAAGGTTTGAGCGGGCTTTTGAGAGGTTCGAGGAGCAGGATCCTTACATGCTTCAAGAGTTAGAAAATCTGCCAACAAAATCTGATTGGACAAAAGCTAGATTCTTGGTAATTTTTTTGGAGAACTTTTATCAGCTAACTGTGAAGGTTTCTGGTTCCAAATATGTGACTTCAAATAATTTTTTCACTGATATTAGTCACATACATGGCATTTTAATTGAAATGGCAGCAAGTGATAATGAAGAATTAAGTTCAATGGCAAGATCAATGAAGGAGAAATATGATAAGTATTGGGGAAAGATTGAAAAGATGAATATGCTGATTTTTATTTCCTCCATGCTTGATCCTCGAACTAAACTTGAATACCTTGAATTTGTGGTTTGCCAAATGTATGGTGAGTCCGATGGTACAACAATAGCTGGCCTTGCAAAAGATGCAATGTTTGAGCTGTTTAATGAATACAAGATGCTCAACACACCTGCCTCAAATTCTGTGTCTCATGTTTCTTCACTTTCAAGTGAATCTCAAAGGAGTAAAACTACATTTTATGGACATGGGGATGCCTCTAAAACAATCACTGATCGGTACAAGTTGGAGTTTAAGAAGAGAAAAATGGAACTTGGGGGTAGGGATGCAAAATCTGAATTAGAGAAATATTTGAATGAGGATTGTGAGGAAGATGATGAGAGATTTGATATCTTGTTATGGTGGAAGGCCAATAGCCTTAGATTCCCAATCCTTTCAAAACTTGCTCGTGATGTGTTAGCAGTCCCAATTTCTACTGTGGCCTCCGAATCTGCTTTTAGTACCGGAGGTCGTTTTCTTGATACATTTAGGAGTTCTTTGACTCCTAGAATTGTGCAAAGTTTAATATGTGCTCAAGATTGGTTTCGGTCCTCCAAGACAGAATTAAATGTAGAAGAAAATCTGGAAGAACTTGAAGCCTTCGAATCTGGTATGCTATCAAAATTTTTATTGCAAAATTTGAAGTATTTCTTTATTTCTAATAATTGCCTTTATGATACTTCATGAATTTTGTTTGTTCTTGCAGAGTTGCTGAAGACCGGAACTGAATCAACTGTAATTGACCTTTGAGAGGTCACAAATGCTGAAGTTTGAGAGTTGAACCACCTATAATTGTTTGTTCTTGTGGATTGTGGATTGTTTCTAGATAATTGACCTTTATGATTTCTGGATTGATTTCTGTAATTTTTGATTGTGGATTTATGATTTCTGGATTTGTGGATTTGTCATTTCTGGATATGTATGAAGTTTGGGATAGTTAGTAATTTTGAAGTTTTCTAGATTCTGTTTGGATTTGTGATTTCTTAAGTAATGCTGTTTTGAACTGGTAGGCGGTAGCTACTGGGAAGAGGTTTTATATGTTGTGATTTGGTAGTGCAATCATCTGGCTATTGTGCCTATGGACGTGATTACTACTTCTATTTTTTGATTATTTTGGTGCAGCTTTATGAATGATAATTGTGAACAGGCAGACAGCACTTATTTTATTGCTAGAAATTATTTTATTATACAAAGCAAAACAGGCTGCGATTGCTTCAGGAATTCGGACAATTCGGTCAATTTGTGTTTACCGAATTCAATCCGAATTGAATTCGAATTCGAAATTTGGTAATTCGAATACGAATTAGGTCGAAATATCCCAACACCATTTACCGAAAATTACCGATTTCAACCTACCGAATTACCGGATTCGAATTCGATACTCACCCCTAGGTGAAAGAACTATCAGTACAGCCGACACATCCGTCAGCCGAAGACAAATCCAGTTCAAGTCTTTGAACCCTTTTCACAATGGCCAAGTAGAGCCATTTATTCAGAGCAGCTACATTAGACTTGCCCAACACGAAAGCAATTCTTAATCCTTTCAATGATGAACCCTCGTGTGAAACCAACACTTGATCTACCCAATCTCGTTACCTTCGTGCTTCGGTTACGCGGTCTATTTCCAAATGGGCAATGAGCCTTAGAGTGTCTGAAGCATCAAAGTCCAAACTACCGGTGAAATGTTTCCACAGTTTCCTCCATCTATGAGAACGGACACATGTTCTAGCTGCCTCTCTCATCAGCAAGCTTGACAGAATGATCATGAGCACATCATCTGGCAACTGACTAATCCAATCCTGTAGACAACCATGTTCGCAAGACACAGTTTGTAGATTCATTAAACATCAAGCTCAATCTAAAAGATCAAAGCCATTAATTAAGCAGTTCCAAGAAAAATTTTGACTCGAAATCTACTTAGGTGTGACTTGTTAGTTGTAGGTCGCATGCTTTTCAGGACAAACACTTCAGTAAGTAAAGGCAAAATTTGGACTGTTGCAGAAATTTTTTTATATTTTTTGTAAATAAATTTCTAAATCATTATTTTATTTCATATACATCAAATCGTTACGATACTTTTAAAAAAAAAAAAAGAATCCTAAAAATAGGAATCCAAACCGGATATAAGTGAACAGATACCTCAAACATGCAATGCGCATAGAAAATGGCGACATCTAGCTACATAAAGCATGAAAATACATACCGTATAAACAATCTTATACAGCTGACAATGATTTTTCCTCCTTTTCGTATTAAAAAAAAGGCTTCTTTTTTTTTCAAGCATAAACAATTTGCTTTATAAGAAGGCATCGGTACCAGGCACACAAATATACAAGTAAAGAATAAAATTCAGTCTAAAAGAGGAATTACACAAGTTTGCTTTCACCTTCTTGTTTGAAGTCGTCTGTGTATGACAGGCCCTGTTCTCGGTTTCCTCCATGTTGTAATGATTTTCTTTATCCAAAAAAAAGGGACAAAATTACATGAAAACAAAAAATAAATCAAAAAAAATTACACGATTAAGATAACAGAACAATCAAAACGGTTTTCATTGAATCAATCTAATGTACCATGATTCTACGAATTCTCAATAACTCGATCAAAGTTTCGATATTCCTAGGTAAACTTTTGGGCTACGAAGAGGAACTCATGTACTAGTACTTAAATCAAGACAAGATAGTAGGCATGGGAGTGGTCATAACAGCGGACATGGTTTGGATTTGATTTACTAAATTCAGACCGAGATCGAGACCCAGACCCAAACCACCTAAATTAAATTTAACTTTGATCGTATCCGTCCAATACAGAATGAACTCAAATAGTCTAAAACAGAAGAACATACCTAAACGGCCTCTCCGTAGAATATTTGGCAATTTTACCGACCAAATTTCTGAACGATTTCGGAATCCATAATTGGAAATTGAGAAATTCTTAAAATTCATATAGTTCGAATCAGGTAAGAGAGCGACATTGGGGTTTTAAATTCGAAAAGTTAGGGTTTTGAATTCAATAAATAAAATGAGTACTCTTATACACAGTGTTCGAATAGGATAATAATACGTAGTACTATAACAATATTAATATATTATTATTCTATAGTTTTCACATTGTATTCAATTCAATGTGGTATACTATATTATGTCGGTTTTCTTTTTGTTTAAATTCAGAAGTTAAGAATGTTGTATTCAAAAAATAAAATAAATAATGCTATATATATAATAATAATAATAAATATAATATTACATAATATAATATAGATTTTTCTATTGTATAGTTTTAAATTACGTTCAACATGATAGATATCATACAATATTATGTAAATTTTATATGTCCAAAAAGAAGAAAAACAGTCTCTGAGATTAGTGCCACTGGCTATTTGGTCCAATGGTCATCACCTTAATGGTGATGCTGGAGGTCAGGGTTCAACCCTCGCCTTCCACAAAAATTTGTCATAACATGTGGCTGGTTTTAATTGACCAGAGTCTCTGAGATTAGTGCTCAATTACTGAAAACCTTACAGCTGGACGCACGTGATAGTTTGCACCACGTGCTTCAGTAGGAGCACCAAGAAAAAGGGTGCCCAAACCGTCCAGAAGCTGAATTCAGAAACAGAGCAAACGGCAAGTTGTCTGCGTCTCTCATCGGCTGAATCTGTATATAGTGGTATCATTTTTGTCTGAGCTAATTCTCTCGTGTTCAAAGATTTTCTGCGTTGCGTCGGCTGAATCCATAGATAGTGGTATCATTTTTGTCTGAGCTAATTCTCTCTTTCATTTGTTCAACTTCTCTCCAATAAAATGCAAATACGCGCTGAACTAAACTCTATGGGCTTCAATATTAGTTGATATTACTGTATGTATGTTCTGATTCTTTACTTTCCAGGGGTCGTGGAGTAACTACGAAAGATCTTTTGTCTATGTCTATTATGTCGGGTGATTGGTAATTAAGCTATGTTCACATTATATGGCCTTAAAATTGATTCCTTGGACATAATTGAGGTGGCATTATGGTGTTTTATCTAGTCAATACATCGCTTAGTTCTTAATTTTTCTTGAATCTTGAGTCTCTTGACTAAGGCAGTACTTATACCTAGTCCTACTGTAAAGTTCTACTGAGCAATTTACAAAATAATGGTTGTTTTTCTTTAGATTGATGTTTAATGAGAATGTTCATAGTAAACTAAAAGCTAATAAAACTGTCCCCTTTCCAAAAAAACAAGGAATATCTCAAGCAGAATAAGAAACATATAGACCAGATTATGGCATTAATTGTTATGAAAGTATAGGAACTTGGAAGATCTGGAGCAATCTTTGAAGGACTAGGTTATCCGCAGTTTCTCAATTCGTGTCCAGTTGGTTTCATAGGCACCAGATTAGTGCAACTGCAGTAGATTTCTATCTGTTTATGCCAACGGGAAATTCTGGAAGCATTTCTTGTACGTGTTTGATTAAAGTTCCCATTTAGTTTGGAAGGAAACAATTGGAAAAGCTTAAGTTAACGTTAGAAATCCACTACTTTGTCCAAGATTAGTATTCCAAAATGGGATGTCTGGAAGATGAAAGGATTTGTCTTTTGCAATTGTTTCTTGTTGATGTGAGCTTTCATGGGTCAAGCTAGTTGCTAAACCATGTATTCATACCTCGAAGCCTCTATGGGCACTGAACGTCTACCTGTGCCTGATATTTTGCAAGATTGGTAATCCTGGTAAATGTCTGTTGAAAATGTGACGATTTGTTTGTCGTTGACTAATTGTAGACCAATGTGGCCTTGATGGGTGATGCTGAAATGCCTCTTTAATATCTTGAAGTCTAATAGACCAAAACATCTGACTATGCTTGGTTCAGAATTTCATGCCTTTCTAGTGAACTTCCCTAAGCAAGTGCAAAAGTATCTGAAGGTCAGTTATCTGTCTCAAAAGACTTCAAAATTGGTAAGTTGACGCTTTTTTCATTGATGAGTGAAAACAATAGTACGATCTTATGCTACAGTTAAATTCTAAGACATCAAAGGAAGATGACAGAACCACAAGCTCAGCCAGCACTGATAGCAATGACAAAGATTCATCAATTGCCGCAAAAGTCAATTTGGAGAAGCAGTTGCAAGCTTGGAAAGAGAATCCAATTTGGGTTAATTCTACCCCAGAAATAAAGGTACGGAAGAGCAAACTGTAAATACGAATACAACACACTTAGTTCAAATCAAATTTTGAGAAAATTAACGCAGCCCAGACTGCATAAAACTCTTCATTGCCCTCTGTGTAAATATTGAAGAGTTACTTATATGTGATTCTGAGTGTGATAGTTGATACTTATTTCTACTTTGATGAAGTCTATTAAGGTTTAATTTCAGCACCAAATTCATGCAGGTTAGTGTTCCTAAAGGTTCTCTTTGCAATTTGAATGTGAAAGTAAATATTGGGCTGCCTCCAGATGCTGTATATGACATTATCATTGATCCGGATAACAGAAGGGTCTTCAAGAACATTAAGGTGGGATTGTCTATTTTGCTGTTCGGTCACTGTGTTTCTTTCTGATTATCTACCACCTGTATCCTGAATTTAGTGTATATCTGGATTTTAAAAGTTTCAGTGGAGAACTCTTCCTCAAAATTTTTTCTGCTACTAAAGTTTGGACTGTGTCTGTACCAGGAAGTCATATCAAGGAGGGTATTAGTTGATGAAGGTCTAAGGCAGGTGGTTGAATTGGAGCAAGCTGCGCTGTGGAGGTTTCTCTGGTGGTCGGGAACCATTTCTGTTCATGTATTAGTGGATCAGAACAGAGAAGATCACTCGGTAAGGACATTTTAGGAGCTGATTGGATTATTTCTTCTGAATTTCAAGTGGAAGCAATCATTTACTGTCCTTCGGCAATTAAAAATTGCAATGGAATTTAGAATTCATGATGATCAAGTAAGTCAATAATGTGCATAAAAAGTGAGAGACTAAATTTTTGCCTTACCCGAACTAATTATGTTTGAGATGCAGAATGCCTGCAATGTAATCTTACAAAAATTTTTGAAGCCGTTGATTATGCAGTTTATTAAGGGCAGATGACTGTTGCTGTGTTAGCATTCACATGTTAAACTAAGCTTGTCTCCTTTTTAGTACTTTGTTGCCTTAGAATACTATTTTCATTTTCTTGTATCTGCTTGTTCCCTTCAAAATGACTAGATGAAGTTCAAGCAAATCAAAACAGGGTTCATGAAAAGATTCGAAGGTCACTGGAAAGTGGAACCTATACTGGTGGACGAACAATTATGCCATTCCGTCAGACCTAAAACTCTGGAGGAATATGGTTCATGCACTAAAGGCAAAGGAAGGATTGCATCAGAAGTGAGCTTGGATCAGCTTATACAACCAGCTATTGTCCCTCCTCCCCCTTTTTCTTGGTATCTTAGAGGAATCACGGCAAAGACCACGGAGATGATCATAAATGATTTGGTTGCTGAAGCTGCCAGGATTAAAGGATTCTGCACAACTGAATTTTCTCAAGTTCCACTTGGGTCATCTGAGGGAAGTTTTGATGAAGGCATGCCATCATCTGACATTAAAGAAAGATGGGCTTTAAGAAGGAGAAATGCAAAGCATTCTCGTAGAAGGCTTTCAGATGGGAGTTGATAAATTGGTCAGGGTTGTTCAGGAATCTTAATGTCTTCGATAGCGTTTGCAATTTTTTGTACTTTTCTTTCTCAAGACTTCCTGTATTATTTGGTTATCTGGTTTCAATAAAGCAAATGTTGTCTTTTGAGAATTAATTTTTTTTTTGTTTTCAAGAAATGTATTTTTGTAAATAATATGCGATTTTTATTCTAGGTTTCTCGAACATGATTTCCCCCACCTGGGGATCCATACTGTGAGTAACATTACTAGGGTCTTTTGCCCTGAAGAATGTTTCCAGCATGTGATGATAGTTCACAAATATTTTTAGTAGAACAAAATCTCAATCAGTTCGTGGAGAGATAGAGATATGAAGGGAAAATGAGTTAAAATGCTAATAAACTTTCTGGAAGTGCCAAAAATTAAAGCGTAAAGAAACAAATCAACAATACGGAAATCCAAATGACTAAGAAAAAAGTTCGACTTAGCGTTATCTTTTGGATTATGATGTTCAAATAAAGTTTTCTTTGGCCTAAAACTTGCAAATTTGATCAATCTAAGAAAGCATCCAGTCATTTACGCATGGAGATGGCATAAGAAGATAGACCTATAACCCGAGAACTTTCTAGTTTCTTGTGGCCCCGAATGGGAAAATTGGAAGCCACCAAATCCAAAGATTTTAATAGATTGACATCTGTCCAGGGAGCTCGCAGTCTCTGGTGGCAAACTTAAGCGTCTCTCTTTCTACGACGTGGCAAAAGAGATAAGCAGGGCTAACAACTGTTTGGAAGAAGAGATTTATCTCATGGAAACTCTCCTCTCCTCCACAACTCTTCAACTCAAACCCACACCTCTTCATCTTCAACCTTTCAATTCTTTTTTTCCCAAAGAAACCCTTTTGAGTTCTTCTGTATTCGAACTAAAATATAGCAGAAAATCAAAACTTGGTGTTCATAAAGGCACATTGTCTCAAGGGCCAGGTTTTAAAGTCTTTGCTAGTTCCCAGGCTGCACCTGCATCAGCTGAAGTTTCAACAAGCTCTTCAATACCCCCTTCAATGAAGGCTTGGGTTTATAGTGAATATGGAGGAGTTGAAGTTTTGAAGTTTGATGACAATGTTGCAGTGCCTGAAATTAAGGATGATCAAGTCCTGATTAAGGTCGCTGCAGCTGCTTTAAACCCTATTGATTTCAAGAGGAGACTTGGCAAATTCAAGGCCACTGATTCACCTCTTCCAGTAATTTACTCTCTTTTTCTAATCACATACTTAGCTTGTAATACAATTTTATTCAGTCTATCTAAGTTACATTTGGGGTAGAGTAATATTAGTCCTTAGTTTCTTCAAGAATAATTTGTCTAGGTAGTCTGTTATAGGCAACAAAATTCTATTGGTATTTTACTCGAATTGAGCCAATGTATGATAAAAATGGTACGGACAGGTCGGCAGATTTTGTTAATATCGGGTAACTGCCAAGTTGGAATAAATATTTCATCCCCTTAAAAATGGAGGCTTTATTAGTGTAGCCATGATCACTTCCCAGCAAGTTTGTAGATATGTGTAATCCTGAGGAAGAGGAAGGACCGCTATGGAAGGACTTATCTGGTAGGAAATTTTGAGCATTTTTTTTTATTTTTGATACAAGTACTAAATATGCGCATTATCTTTAGTTTTTTGGGTTTTTTTTCTTTTGGAGGTTGGGGGTGGGTTGGGGTGTTGGGATTCTAGCTTAAATTCTTGACGTTGGAGAAGAAGTGATATGGGAGACGTCTTGTTTCCTTGGTTTTAAGTTGAAAGCCTGATGCATGTCACCCGATACAGAGATATTGGCGTTGCATGCAAATGTAAAAGAGTTTATGACTCTGCTTGTGCTTTTTTAATAAGAAATTCTAACACGTCTCCATGATTACTTGTGTTTTTGGGGCTATCTAGACCGTTCCAGGTTATGATGTTGCTGGTGTGGTAGTTAAAGTGGGTAGCCAAGTAAAGGGCCTTAAAGGAGGAGATGAAGTATACGGGGATATCAATGAGAAACCATTAGAAGGACCTAAACAGTTTGGGTCACTGGCAGAATATACTGCTGTGGAGGAGAAGCTATTGGCTCTGAAACCCAAGGGCATTGATTTCGTTCAGGCTGCGGCTCTTCCTCTTGCAATAGAAACAGCCTATGAAGGCCTGGAAAGGGCTGGATTTTCTGCTGGCAAATCCATCCTTGTTTTAGGAGGTGCTGGTGGTGTTGGATCCTTCGTTATTCAGGTGCATGACTAAAGTTTAATGACCTACCTTTACATTTCGTTGAATTTTATGAAATGCTACTTAAACATATTGCTGCATATGCGGAAGCATTTCTGGCTTCTAGTTTATTCAGCGAGTTACAATGATGACATCTTCTCTCAACGCTACCTTTATGCACTGGGTGCTTTATACGTCAGAGGTGACTAGATAATAATCCTTCCATTCCCTTTTAAGAGCCAAGAATCAAATCCACTCCTTTGTTATATAGCTTCATAGTTATTTCAGTTCGTGCAAATATCAAAGCTGATACTTCACATCTGTTAGGCAGTTATATATGTGCAGATGACTAACAACAACAACAACAAAAAAGAGGGTTCCAAGGATGCATTCACTGCACTACTGCAGTGGCTAGATATTAAACGACCAGACAAAGGAATTCGGTGTTATTTCACTGTCTTTTGCTAAATAACATAACCTTTCCTTGTCTTTGTGTGAGGCAGCTGGCAAAACATGTCTTTGGTGCTTCGAAAGTAGCAGCTACTTCTAGCACTGGAAAATTGGAATTGCTTAGAAGCCTGGGTGCTGATTTGGCAATTGACTATACCAAGGAGAACTTTGAAGACCTACCAGAGAAATTCGACGTGGTTTATGATGCAGTTGGTAAGGAGCCATCTAAATGCTTACATTAGAATATCTCTAATCCTCGTAAGTATTAACAGTAACCTGAGTGAATCGAACTAACTACTAATAGATAAAAAAGAATGTCATTGTCACGGAATATGTTTCATGGACAAAACAGCATTTCGGGATGAATTGGAATTGTAACATCACGAGCACATTAAATCCTGAAAGTGGACAATAAACAATTGTGGAATGTTCGACAATTCCTTCCATAACCAACGCAACTCCCCTAGACCACCAGAAGGATTGCCGCTCCTTATCAATGAACTGTATGTAGTATGCATGTTTAGGGAACCACATATAGTAATGAGTCTATGGAGACCATTTAGAGCATGTGAGTGAGAATCCTGAAGAGGTCTAACTATACAGAATCGCATGCTAGAAAACTGTATCAAACAGTCAATGAAGATTGTGCTTTTAAGCAAAATCTATATCTGAAGATAAACTTCATAGAGACTCTGCAAGAAAAACTTGATGCTTCAAAATGATCTGGCCTTTTTTTTTTTCCTTGTGTAATCTCCAAAGCTTAAGACTTTGAGTGTGATAATCATCAGATGCTGTCGATGGCTGTCGGTTCTTCTAATTGCTGCAGATATTTGAAATGATAAAGTAGAATTTGTAACTCGAATATTATTCTGCGAAAAACTTACAGGGCAGGGTGAGAAGGCAGCAAAGGCAGTGAAGGAAGGGGGCAATGTGGTGTTCCTAACTGGTGCCGTCGTGCCTCCGGGCTTCAGATTTGTGGTGACGTCTAATGGTGGAACTTTGACAAAACTCAATGCATTCCTTGAGAGTGGACAAGTGAAACCAGTAGTGGATCCCAAAGGACCATTCGCGTTTTCAAAGGTTGTTGAAGCTTTCTCTTACCTTGAAACAAACCGAGCTACAGGAAAGGTAGTCATACATCCAATTCCATGAGACGAATACCCAGGCTGTTGATGGCATGACATCTATAGTTATAGTCTGGTAAGGACCAAAAGCTCCTTGATTATATATATATATAAATATTTATGGCGCAGGTAATGGTGATTTAGTTAGATGCTAGTTGTATCTTGCGACCTTTTTCAACGTCGGTAACTCGTTCTTTAGCATGCTAGAGAAAATAATCCAAAAGGAAAAAAAAAAAAACAATAGTAAATGAAAATGAATACATGGATGGATAAGAAGAGAACCCCATGCAAATTTTATAATTGCTTGCTGACGAGAAGAAGAGAGGTGTATCAATTTTAAAATCATAATCATAAGTTTCATTTATTTCAATCGAATTTAAAGTAATTATGATTAAAGTAGGAGGAAATTACAAACCATGTCCTCAAAAGACATACTAGTATACAATAGCAGCTTAGAAACTTTTATTCTTGTCGCAAAGGGAGAGAAGCTAAGCTGCACAAGGGTTGATGACAACCCTAAACCACATCACCCC
The DNA here is from genome assembly GCF_003713205.1 of Coffea eugenioides. Taxonomy (NCBI): domain Eukaryota; kingdom Viridiplantae; phylum Streptophyta; class Magnoliopsida; order Gentianales; family Rubiaceae; genus Coffea; species Coffea eugenioides. The sequence goes on along the minus strand of NC_040045.1, from coordinate 45,018,894 downwards.
TGCAATTAATGTGGTTACTTAGTAAAATGACAATCCTAATATGAATTTAATCAATGTGAATTTGTAAGGGACGTAAAAATACACTTTTAAAAGTGAGGGACGAAAAAAGTCATTTTATAAAATGTAAAAAATGTGAGGGACGTTTTGAACAATTTTTCCTATATTATTGTAAATTCAAGATCCCATAACTCAAAACATCCTTAACGAAGTGCCCGCCTTGTAGTGCTAGCGTTCTCTGCCCCAAAAAGAAAAAAACAGAGAAAGAAAATCAAGATTTTTCGTCATTCAACAGCGATATACAGCCCAAAATAGAGCCTGAAGCTCTACTATTTTCAAAATATGAAGAATTGTTTTCCCCTGTGGTAATGATTTGGTGGTACTCATCTCTCGTTTTATTGGTTTGGTAAAGAAATAACGATGGATGAATACCTCATTCATTCCTCCAACTCCAAGATAGATTATCTATCAGAGTAGGTTTAATCCCTCAGAAACAGCACATAGAGCCGGGTTTGATTCCTTAAAAACAATCAAATGACTACTACATGGTAGAAAGACTGACCCAAGTGGCGAGTCCCCAAGTACAACATCCGTACCGGAATGTCCATGAGTGCTTTGGTCCCTCCACAATGGCTATGTCCGATGACCAGAATTTCTCTACCTGACAAAATTGGTACCTTTTGATTTAGAGCCCACGACACAACGAATGTAAATCCTAAAGCGCGCACAACATGATTTGGAATGATTTATTCATTTATTTACCTGAGTCCAGGAATGCCATGTAATATATAGTATGACATATTATTATCTCTTTACGTCAGTCAAATTGGACAAAAGAGCGCCAGATCAATGGTCAATTGTGTTTGGGAAAAAAAAAAAAATGGTCAATTGTGATGATTCACAAGTTGCCTCAGCAGGGGTAGCTGCGTTGGCTTCGTACTACAAGTACGTTACAAATCAGACATGCAAAGCGGAAAATCATAAAATAGTTAGTAGTAATATTTTTCATAGCCGTCATTGAGTAATTCCTTGCGTCAACTTTTGACCATCAAACAATTTTTTATCACAAATTGACCATTAAACTAACTAATCAGTACAATCATAGTCATTTTGTGGATTTTGGCTCACAATCTACCAAAAAATCAGAATGCTTAGGGGTATTTTTATCTACCAATATGTGTTAATTATATTGGATGAATTTTGGAGTTGGTGAAAATATCACATGCGCTAATCTTGAAGAACCGCAAGAAATAGGATCCGATACATTTAATACTAGAGCTGTTTTGCTGGAACTTAATGGAGTACGGGTATAGGGTCGAGTTAGTGGTTATTTTTATTTAAAAATAAAATAATTTTCTAACTACTCAAATATTGTCAATTTGGAAAGTTAAAAGAATTAATTGTATAATAAAAAAGTAAACAAGTTTATTTAAAAATATATTTAGTTATCAAATAAAAATTAAGTAAATGGTAAAGTTTTTTTAAATGAAGATTCTATGTATAAATGCTGTTAAATGCGTACATACACTTTGTTTTAAAAATAAATACCCACAATTATTTTGAAAAATCAGATTAGCTGAACAATTTTCAGTTGAACCGGTAGGTTAAATGAATTTGATCGGTCAAACTAGAGACCCCCTGGCTTGATGCTTGATCATTGGGCCGACCAGTACAATTTGCACCCAGAGGCTTCCTTTGATTCCAATTCCCAAGATACCTTCCGGTTTAATTGATAAGCAAATTTGGATAATCTTTTGTTTGGCTTATTATTAATTTCTTCAAATGAAGAAATAAGAGTCACAAGTGGGACGATGCGAATCATGGTAATGTTTGGAAACAACAAACAAAAATCTCTGCCAGCTGTTTGGTAGACTATCCATGTTTTGACTAACTAGAAAAACAAAATCCTTAATCGTTACTTGCATACTTGTGGAAATGTTATAGTGTTGTTAATCATCATCAGTTCAATTTTTTTTTCGTTTTATATGTTAGATAGTAAACTTGGATTCAATAGAAAATGATAAAAGGAAAAAGGAAACATTTATCCTTGTCACGAGAGCAGAAGCTACCCATTGTTCATGACAACACTATATGGCAGTACAATCTTTTACGTGAAAGACGGCAAAGCTTATTATATTGTTAAGGCAGGCAGCAGGTTAAAGTCAAGATCCCAAAGCTCAAAAGAGCCCTTAACGAAGTCGTAGTGTCCCCCTCTCAATGCTAGCGTTTTCTTGGCAACAGCCTCTCTCACAAAAGGATATGTCAACAAGTTCCCCAACGATATGTTCACTGCCTCCTGTTCATTGACAAAACAAAAGAAGAATTTTTTTTTTATATAAAAAAAAATTAGCTGTAAATCATTCGAAAATAATAACAGCTTAAAAAGGAACGTCAATACCACATTAAAAGAAAGTAAATAAATTAATTTCGAAATTTCTAATATCAGTATACGTGGCATGAGCATTTCAGTTACCTTCTCCAAATTTGTGCATTGTTCTGCAAAATCCAAGCCACTGCAAGTTGATTTAATCTTGGCCTTGGCTGGCAAGCAAATTTTCACCCAGTCCTCGATAAAATCACTGTTGTTCCCAAGTGTGAAAATTAAAATTAGTCCGGATTAAGTAGGCTAGCTTTGTGACTGAATCATCACCAAGGATTACGCAGCCTGTGATTTCCCCACTCAGTTGCTTACCCCTTGTGATTATTTATAAGGCTCCGATCCTCAAGAATGAAAAAGAAAATAAAAGGAGAAAAAAAGAAAGAGAGAACTTGCAAACTTAGAGAGCAACATTTAACTAAGTTGGTGAGAGTACTAGTAAGGACTAATTTTACTCGATAACTAAGAAAAACTAGAATTGGTTTTTAGACAGAGACAACAATTAACAAAGCTGATAAGAATTGTTGCTGTTCTCATTCCGATGTAGTACTTGGAAAAAAGAGAGGTAAAAAAAAGGAATTGTTGCTGTTCTCACGTAAATAGCACAACAATTATATGATCCGTAGTCTCCTCCACTCGTAGATGTAGTAAAGAAACAAAAATGATAAATAAATACAAGGGTTTGACATCTCCAGAATACCCACATGAGTCGGTCTGATTAATACGTCCACAAACCCCAAATAAAAGGCAGAAAGAGTTACCTGGAAGTGGTCCCATCATCAGGAATGGACATCAGCCCCTTTATCCCTCCACAACAGCTATGTCCTATAACCAGAATGTTCTCTACCTGACAATGATACTCCCGATTTTAAAGGCCATAACAATATATAAAGAACAAAATATGAAACAAGAGAAAATCGAGATAAAAGATTCATCACTTTACAAAAACTTCACTTCCATCACCAGTTCATATACATATTGATTCCAAGGCGTCTGGGAGGGAATGTGAATGACAAATCCACTAAACAAGCTGGAAACTAGCTCTCCTTGTGTGAGTTGGCTATTAGGTGAAACGTTAAGGTATTGGATCAATTGGAGGTCAGAAGTTCAAATTTTTGCACCCAGAGTAAAATTCAAAAGATGTGCGATAATACACTCCTTTAGTCTAAAGGTGGGATTTTTCTCCACTAGTTCCCCTTGGCCTCGTTGGAGTTTGCGGAAGTTGGCTTCATTCCTAATTTTTAGTAATTAACAAGTTACCTCGACAGGAGATCTACAGTTGTTATGTACCTAACGAATCAGACGTGCACAAATAAAGTGGAATACAAACAATATATTCATGCGTTTCACCTTGAGATGCAGCACTGCGTATTCAACAGCCGCGCCTGCTCCAGAATATTTTGTCTGTGGCATTATTGATAATGATTAGCGAGACAAACATTAGTACAGGTCTAAGTACAAAAAAAAGGGAAGGAAGGACGCTTCAAGAATCAAAATTTAAAGATATGTATGTATTGGTTAAGGAGAAATATATTACAAAATGAAGTCATGATATTTACTTTTTTTTTCCTTTTATAGAAATACATGTAATTCCAAACTATATCATTAAAATTACAAACAACAAGTTCAAAGAAAAGGAAGCCCTACTGTCCTGTTGTTTAGTAAGTCGAAAGGTCAACATGGCACAGGACGCTGTGTAAATTCAAGAAGTCTTAGTCCTAGACGATTATGTATCGGATAACATTAACCATAGTTAGCATGCAGAAAACATTAATATTATGTATCGGAACTAGTCAATATTATATACCTTATCATATGGAGGGACCATATTAGCAATGTTTCGCACCACAAATGCCTCCCCTGGTCGAAAATTGAGGATAACCGAAGGGCAAACTCTGGAGTCGGCACATGCAAAGACCATGAACTGCGAGTAATTTTTAGTAGTATTAGAACAAGTCTATATCAACTCTAAAAAGCCAATGTACATATGAATCTAAGAAGTCAGATAAGGTTTTTCTTTTTGGTTCCCCGAGCCCAGCCTTGTTTTACGTCCAATTGAAACGGTTAGGTATACCAATTTAACAGTATAACTAACCTTGGGACTTTGACCTTTGGCAAGTTCACCAAACAAACCAGGGTTCTTCCTGTAGAGCAAAGGCAATTTTATTATCATTATTACCTAAAAATGTTTGATCAAGTCATGGAAAGGCAAATTCAGGCAGATTTTTCTTACACCCACCAACCCCCCCTCCCCTCCTTCCCAAAAAAAATAAATAAAAATTTTCAGGCATCATTTAGACTACTTGAGACCGTCATTCTTCGGTTACAAGTCAATTATACCAATTACGATTGATTGCGTCCCCCAAGTCAAGTTTTTTTATTTCCCCTCTATTTTGTTCCTAAAACACATCACACGTTTAATAAAATAAAAGGTTACTAGCCAATTCTCGATCACCATTCCTTTCTTCATCGAGAATGTGGAACTCCAATAGTGGTATGTTCATTCAATCAAAGTGGCGACATATAATAAAGTAATGGAACAAGAAGAAAAGTGCCTTTTTTATACATCCTCTCTCGTCTAAGCTTTCATGAAGCAAGTAAAGCAAGCTGTTCTTACTAAAACACATCACACGTTTAATAAAATAAAAGGTTAAGCCAATTCTCGAACCATTCCTTGAGAATGTGGAACTCCAATAGTGGTATGTTCATTCAATTGGCGAGTAATTGCCTTGTCTCTCGTCTAAGCTTTCATGAAGCCTAGTTGTTCTTAACAAAGTTCTCAAACCGAACATTGGAAAAAAAAAAAACCCGAATTTTGATGTTTTTGTTTCTTAGAATTCAGACACCAAAGCTTTACAAATTTCAGACAACTTTACATTCTAAAACTAAAACTCGACATGTTGGAGTCAATCACTTTAACGACAACTTTAGGCTTAGTGAGGTACAAATCAGCAACAGTTTCTCTCTAGTATTATCCTCCATAACTTTTGGAGCATGAGTAGAGTACAGACCAGAATAAAGTTCATATTCATTCCACCACATATAAAAGCCCGAAGACAGAGACGCAACCAAAATGGGGTTGACAACAAGTGGATAAAAATTAAGGCCTACATTTTCAATCAATGACAAATACACCAGCATATCCCAAGAATCTATGGAATTATAATATTCTACAAGAGTTCTCAAATTATTATTATTTTGTTAAACTTATTTGAGCGCACTTACTCGTAGATCTCTTTCTTGAAGTGTCCAAACCCGGTTTTGATCCTCTCCACCGGGTCAAACGGCTTCTTGGCGGTGGCTTCCAAGTCAGCCGTCAACTGCCTTATCTTAGCGGCTGCCACGTCCTCAAGCTGTTCTTTCTCGCTGCCACATTTCACAAACATCAAGATAACGGAAATGCCGGCCAGTCAGAAATTGAGACATCAAACAATACAATACGACCCATCTGTGGGACCACATTATTATTTATTACATCAAACTTACCTAAGCTGTCCCAAAGTCACAAACCGTGAGGTCCCACGTGGAAGATAAACAGAGAAGAAAGGAAAAGAAACGAAGACAAAAAACAGTTGAAACTCGGAAAATAATTTTTACTACTTGGAAAAAATGGTGCACGGCAAACCTATGACGCTTAGTAACGTTGCCCGACGGACTCCTTGGTGAATGTGAAATGAAAGTACCACATCTTTTTGTGAACCGAATGCGAAATGACAGTTCAGGACAGGTTTTGATAGAAATTTCACGTGGGAATTGCTTTGACTATCTCGGTTGGGATCCCAACGATTTTCAGAAAGGACAGAAAGGGAAAAAGACACTGGCAGGCAGAGCAGGCAGGTACCTGAGAAGCTTCTGCAGCCCAGCAATGGCTTCCTCGTATTTATCTTTCCCCATCTCCCCTGTCTGCAAAATGCAGGATTACTCTTTTCGGAAAGATTCAAACAAAAAAATTATATACTCCTCATTTTCCGATTTTCGTGACTTAGAAACATGAAATTCGTATGCCTGAGCTCTTTATATGAAGATCAACAAATATATATATATATACTTCATATAGATGCGTTCTTATGTAATTATCTGCTTTTTGATTACCTAAGTATAACCTAAAAATTTCTGAAAATTTTTGCCATAATCTATGTAACTTCAACCATTTGGACATGATATCTGCTTGCGTATCTAACATGATATTGTATAAGCTTTTCAAATCTTTGGGTGTATTTTCCTCTCCCTTGGGAATAAGATTGTAATATCCACCCAACGTTGAATAAATTAGGAAAGCAGAGGAATACTCCATAAATTTGGAGAAAGGTGACTTACACAGGACAAGATGGGATATCATGATTGCATGGGGGGAAATGAATCTTACCTGTTTGAGAATTCTGATTCAAAATTCTGAAATGGGGGGTATGGAAAGGTTGCAGCAGAGACAAAGATGATGATGGGGGATTTTTTGGTCCTTTCTCCGCTGGCCTGCCCGGACTCAAGGGAGACGGAGAAAGGAAAGAAACAGACGGCTAGGACACGGCTTCCTTCTTGCCTTCTTGTTTAAAAGTTGAGCTAAAGAGGCCCTGCTTTTATAGAAAGGATTAATCATGGTTAAGGAGATGGCCATCGGAAATTCACCTCTGGTTTTCCCAAAATAGTTAGTACTCAATCGTATTGTCCTAGTTAGTAATATGCTTTTTTTTTTTAATTAATTGTTATATGTCACAAATGGAACACTGGGGAGGGAGGGATGGATGGATGGATGGATATCCGGAATCCGGAAGCCATTGTGGACGGAAGAAAATTTAATGCACGGATGAAAAGTGGATGGTAACTAGGGCAGGTGACTGCCGCTGTCATGTCATATACGGGGCGGTCAAGGTGTGTCTACGTGTTTGTTGTATTGGTCCAACTTCCTTCAGTCGCTGGTGGGATTAGGATTTAGGAGCCCCTTCAAATTAAACCTACTTAGATAGCAAGTAGATCAGCATTTCTTGTGCTGCTTTGTCTTTTATTTTGTTTCACCATGAATGGAAGTTTTTTGGACGAAATGAGCTGTAGAAATGGACCTTTCGCCTCCTAATGGACTTTACTCAGTCATGACGACTAGTACCAGAAATTTCATAGTTCATCCTTCTTATTGATCATCAAGTACCTACTACAAGTCTTTCACGTGAAAACTGCGGTGAATCAATTAGTCTTTGGATTGATGAAATCGCTACCGTGTCCTTGGTAAACAAAAGGCTTACGTACCCAAAAAACTAAGTCGCATCTGCCAATAGAGACTCCCTATCCGGACAGCAGTCCTCTCTAGACCAGACTACAAAGGCGTATTGTTTGGGACAGTGAAAGGACACCAAGTTGAAGATGAGCGATCCCCAGAAGAGCCGGACGGCCCTTCCCCATTTTCATAACATATATTCCCTACTCATAAACAGTAGTACCACTGTACACTGTCAAACTGCATGGTGCAAGAAAATGATAGCATAGGAAATTATAAGCCACCGATTCAAACGCAATCTCCGCCCGCGGCCCACGCACTCCCTCACCTTTGGTGACTGTAGTATATATGCAATAATTCTTGAATAGAATAAGCCGTAAGGACTTGGGTGGCCTCTGGGCCTTTCCCTGGGGCAGGTCAACCATCAGTTATCACTTCACTAATCAGCCTTTCCTGGAGGACTGGTTGACAGCACGGCAACGAGCCGCAATTTGACATAATTAAAAATTGCTCAATTTGGGTTCTTGATATTCAACGTTACAGGCTTTTTTCCTTTTAATAAATGTAAGTGGAAATTGTGATCGATGATATTTAATTTCATTCCAGAAGGGCAAGATTGACATATAGTCAAAAGATTATTATGACATTAAATTAAGCTGGAGTTTTCACAATAGTAATATTACTACCACGGAGATGGAGGGAATTGAAAAGGTGCTTACCACCACAGGCTTTCTTGAACAGCATAGCCCCATAAATTTCCTAAATTTTTCAGCCATTCTGAGTGAAATCTACCTGTTCCATTTTTCAAAGTATAAACCATTAGAAGAATTTGTTATAGCCACGAATTCTGAGATAATCAAAGGACAATCAAAGTCAACTATCATGCTCTCTCTCTCTCTCTTAAATTTCAGGTTCCAGTGTCATGCACTGATGCAAGCAAATGTACAACTTAAAACAATATTCATTGAAGGGCAACATTAAGATGCTTCCCAGTTGAAAAATTAGAAAGAGACAGAGAATGGAGAGGCACCTAAAAGGGAGTCAAGTATGCAGCTATTGGCTGTGCAGGAGTGGTGGAATGGCCGTCCTCATGCATGCCCCACCGCTTACGGTTGCTGCAGCACCACCATTTGAGACTCTGGGAAATTAAAAAACGCTCATTTCTGTTTTTGGGCCATTCTTTGTTTTATTTATCAGTTTTTATGTGGTTATGGTGAGGCTTTGAACATTGGACAACAGCTACAGGCATTGAGAAGGGGTGTATTACAGACAAATTCAGAGAATTTGGAGGTGGAGCTGCGTCCTGGATAAAGAAAGCGACAGGACTGGTGATTGGATTGGAATCAAGCCTTTTCTCTTTGCAAAATTCTTTCAGACCACATAAACCTGTGATAGAATTTGAGAACTGACAAAACCTTTGATCAACTCACATCCTGCTAGTGCTAGAGCTTTGTTTACAGTATTCGTTTCGACTTTGGATTGGATAAACCTTAAATCACGCAGCTACAACATCCAAGATTTTTTTTTCTTTGCCTAGCTAGCCATCAAACAATTATCGCCACTCAAATTTCTGATTGAAATTTAGAGCGGGGGATATCGGGGGGAGGTGGGATCAAACTAGAATGTTATAGCATCACTAAGAATAGCTAATAAGTTAGAAGTAGGAAAAAGAACCCCAAAATACCCATCAGATGACTTTGCATCAACACGAGATGCCCCCCCCCAAATACAAGGAAATAACATGATGTTGACATAACATATTCTATGTGCTCTTGGGCAAGAGTAAACATAAGGAAAAGACACAATTAGGTCTACTACTATAAAATTCGGATAATATATAGTATTTTATTTTCCTCCCTAATGGGGGTACATTTTCAAATAAAATATTTTAAATTTTTACAGACAAATAATGACTTGGGCCACATTTTATTTTGGACAACCCATTGTGCGTATGAATCCGGACTAACTAAATGCTGTGTAGTTTTCGAAGTGCAGGCTAGCCCAGTCCTTGACAAGGTAGACAATTCTATTCCTTTTAGAGTATGCGTAAACGCAAATGAATAAATAAAGCGAAAAGAAAATCTGTTTGCCTTCATGGGAAAAAAGCGGTCCTGCTTATCACGTTTCTCAATTGTCACCTGGGTTCTCTTTTCTTTTAAGGAAAAAGAGGTCTTCATAACAACGTTGACAACTTGTGTTCTGAGAATCACCAGCGGTCGGCCAGGTCACCTCAAACAACTAAACAAAGTGCTTGCGCCTTCGGATCTGATACACTTCTCCACTCCGCCACTCGCGTAAACGCAAATGAATAAATAAAGCGAAAAGAAAATCTGTTTGCCTTCATGGGAAAAAAGCGGTCCTGCCACGGTCACCTGGGTTCTCTTTTCTTTTAAGGAAAAAGAGGTCTTCATAACAACGTTGACAAAGAATCACCAGCGGTTCACCTCAAACAACTCAAAGTGCATCTGATACACTTCTCCACTCCGCCACTCTTAATTTCTGTTTAATTCTGTTCAAGTATGCATGTATAAATATTTCTCCTTTTCTTTTCTCTTTTTTTTTTCCTGGCCAGAATTACAGAGATCTCTGTATTGGAAGATCCCAACACGATCTTCGGACCCTTTTCTTGCCTTGATCGTTGCTAATCGTACCACGATCAAAATTGTTTCTTTTTATTCCTACTTTTTAGATTTGGGATTAATTTTCCACTCCCAAAAGCTTTTCCGGTAATTTCAGAAAATCGGATTTGTTTCTGCGATTTATGCCTTATCTGTTTGTTTTTGTTTTTGATCTTTTCCTCTCATTGCATGGTTTCTGTTTTCATTGATTTCTTATGATTTTAAATTTGGTTGCGTCTGTTAATTATTGTATGGTTATTTATTAGATGAATTGCAGGGGGATATGTGTTAAAGTTGTAATTTTTGTTCGTAAGCTGAGTCCAATGTTTTCATTCTTTATCTTTTCCATTGATAGGGATGGCTGAACAAAAGAAAAAGCAACCAGTTTTTACTAAGGTTGAGCAGCTCCGCCCAATGGCAAATGGGCTTAATCTGACTGTAAAGGTTGTAAATTCAAAGTTGATAGTTCAGAGGGGTGCTCAGGCGCGCCAAATGCGGCTTGCTGAATGCTTGGTTGGTGATGAGACTGGAATGATTATCTTCACTGCTCGGAATGATCAAGGTTCAACATTCATCTTCCTATATTTTGATTACTTGAGTTTTGCAACATTCGTCTTTCTATATCTTGATTACTTGAGTTTTGCACGTATTGCTGTTCCCATTATTATTTTAGGGTAACCATCATGCATGCGTGCTATTGTTTTTATTGTACGGGTGGTTCTATTTGAATAGTTGTTGACCATTTGCATGTTGGTGAAACGAGAGTAACAAAGGAAGAAAGAGCTGTGGTTAAGTGGTGATTAGTGTTTTCAATAAAACTTGTACTGAACAGAAAGAATAATAATGGCACGAAATGTTCTATTCAAGAAGGTACTGAGATCTTGGTGAAGACAAGAAAGGAACTTTGAGACGTAAGTTGGTGTGTTTGGTGGGAAATTGGCACATATCTTTACCTTTATAGGAAACTTTTGTCGGGGGATGTATAGGCAGTTTATGGTACATGTGGAGCACAAGACTTGCGTATTTGATGGATTGACAGGTAAAAAGGATTATGTTGCACCGAAATGATTGGTAGCAGGATATTTTTTGTCAGCTTGCTGTTGTCATTAATAAGTTCCTTATGAAGAGGCAAGCAATTAACTAGGGATTTTAAACTGCTTAGCAGTAATTATCTTATCCATTATCCTATTTATTTTTTGGGTCACTGTCACTTATCCATCTTCACTATTTACGTGAGGATTCTTTAATGAAGTTTAAGGAAAACCAGAACATTGTAAGACGTAGTGTGGCATGATTATGCTTGCGGTCTAACTGATGAAGAAGTAAAAGAAATATCTGGATCAGAATTTAAAAAATGCCTCCAATCTTCTGTTTTCCAAAAGGGTCATTTTGTTGTTCACGAATTCTTATTTACGTACTGAAATCCAATGGTGATGTTGTTTACTTTCTCTGGTTCCAATTTGGTAATTCTCATCAGAAGGTCCTTTTAAAAGAGACTGTTCTTCCATTTATGACATGCGCTCTTCGAGCTTTTACTAGTGAATGTGAGAGAGGCTGGAGTAGTGGTGTGTCAATTATACCGGAAGAAATACACTGGCATTCTGTGACGTGGGTTGGGGTTTTTACTCTTTGGAGGGGGGGAAAAGTTTTGTATTGCAGATTTTGTGGCACGTTAGCATGATTTTAACTTTGTCACCTATATGTCTGATTTAACTGTGTTCACCCGCCAGATGGTCTGAGATCCTTTATATCGCTTCTTAGATTGATTACTTTTATTGGGTATATCAGCATATGCTGATGAAAGTGTTCTTAATTAGATTTCAACCTCTACTTGGCCTGGAATTCATAACAATTTTATCCACTTCAAGTGTGATTTATTTATTGGTGGGCATTGAAGCAGACATGTCTGTAATCTGCTTTCCGGGAAGTTAAAAGTACGACGGGGAGGGATCTATGCAGCACTAGCTGATTACCTTTACAAGTAGCACTGCAGGAATCACTTGAATTGTTGAATATTAGTATGTAGCAAACAACTGCACAGAATACAAGTGTATTACTTGTTTTCTCTTCTGTTAGGTTATTGCCTTTATAGTATGCCTGTAGGAATGACTGGATCGTAGAAGACATGACAACTGGATTACTTGAATTGCTTCCTTTCTTTTGTCCCTTCCACCTAGAAACTGCTGAAGTTTTGTATTCATCAAATTGATTATTGATGAATTAACTGACAAGATGTGTATTGTACAATAGTTGATTTGATGAAGGAGGGTACCACCGTTATCCTGAGAAATGCAAAAATCGACATGTTCAAGGGATCACTGAGGCTTGCGGTGGACAAGTGGGGAAGGGTTGAAGTCACTGAACCTGCCGATTTTTCTGTTAAAGAAGACAATAACATCTCTCTGATCGAGTTTGAGCTAGTGAATGTTGTCGAAGAGTAAATTCCAGCATGGGAAAGGCTCTTGTGCAATAGAAGAGCAAAAATGGTAGTAGCATATATACTACCATGCTGCATCAGTATTAAGGAAAGTATTGGTTGTATCCAAGCAAGCTTTCTTCTTCAGCTGAGCATGCTGCTCGATGGAACTTGGGTATATTGGTAATCCTGTAGTTAGCCTGTAAGAACTTGCTTTTATGAGCTTCCTTTCTGGTAACTATTTGCTTGTGTTATGACCAATGTGTCAAAATTTGGGTCTTGCTAACCTCTTACTATAAATTTATTGCTTAGCCGTGTGCTTCCTTTCTTTTCTTTTCCTTGGTTAATTTCCTTTCATGCTCCAGTTGATATGAATGACCTGAAATACCATTTATAGGGTCAGATATTGCAGGAGAGAATAATGGTAATTGGAGGTTGAGTTGTAATTAGAAAAGATCAACGGTAGGGCCTTTATTTGAGTCTTAGGTTTGGAAAATGTCTGATAGGTTTAGGTTTTATATGGCCGTTATTGGGTTTGTTTGCGGGTTTAGTCTTTAGCCTTAGATCATTCAAATTGTGCTCGTTACATTTCTGCCAGGATAAAGGAGGATGAAGTTGGCAGCATACATCACTCGTCATGTTCTTGAGGACAATTAGCAAAAGTTACAAAGTTGGATTGTAATCTGCCTCCCATTCTTGCGAGTGCGTCCGCGCATCTATTTGCCTCCCGGTAAATGTGGGATATTTTAACATGCCGCAGCTGCGAAAGGAGGGATCTGCAATCCGAAATGATAGAGTTCAAAAGGTGATTAGGATTGGCAACAGCTGTTAACAAAGTAATAATAGCTTCGCAGTCAACTTCAACTTCAAGTTGAGAAATTTTTAAGGAAAGGGCTATTTCTAGTCCATCTCGGATACCCCAACATTCCGCCAGCATGCTGTTTGTAGAACTTAAGTTTCTGCAGTTTGTAGAACTTAAGTTTCTGCAGTATCCTTTAATCCAACATCCGGAGGCGTCTCTGATAACACCTCCAGCTCCCGCTGGACCTGGGTTTCCTAAGGCTGAGCCGTCTGAATTGAGCTTGAACCAATGGAGGATTGGAGGAATCCATCTGATAAGAATATGGGATTTTCTGCGAGGGGGGTGGCCAGAATTTGGGCCAAGGAGGATGAAGTTGGCAGCATACATCACTGGTCATGTCAGAGGATCTATTGGGTTTCAAGCCCAATCCTTTGGGGGAGGAAATTGAAAAGGGATTGTGGGCAAACTGGTTCAGCCTAAGGGTGTGAGGCTATTACTAGGTCACGACCCCAAGTCCATCAGCCAAACGAGTCCCAAACTTTTTGATATGCAAATCCAAGCTGAAAATATATTGTTAGTTATTGACCGTAAATTTCTATGGTAATATAAGTCTGACATTAGAGTACAGCTTGATGAAGCGAGAGGGCGCGGGGTGCGGATCGGGTTTCCTTTAATAAAGGCCCACCGTGTATTGTGTAAACTGAGGCCCACTACCCATTTAACTCCCGGACATTCCGGGGACATGGTAGTGGCAAATCCGTCTTGAAGTCCCTCCAAGCCAGATGAGCAATAAAGACAAAAGGGACACTTCGAAAAGAATAATAGACATCATCATGACGATTGCCAAAACGAATATAATTGTGATAGGCAAAATTAATTTAATTGCTAGGACATATGCATCCACGGCCCTAACGACACCTTTGGTAACTACTGTTGCAACTCAACTCTTAGTTGGAGAGTGAATATGAGTATGGATTTTATTTATTTACAAAAAAAAAAAAACAGGTTTTCTTTGGATTATATTTATTTAGTAAAACATTTTTTTTTTGACGGAGTAATTGTTATTGGCAAAATTAATTGTTAGGAAATGCATCCTTAGTCCCTACCGACGCCTTCGATAATTACTTTTGCAATTCTTAATCAGTTGGAGAGTGAGTGAATACGAGTCTGGATAGTGTATTTATTGAGAAAAAGAGGTTTTTTGGGATTGAACATCGTGAGAAATTGGTAACTAAGAAAACGAAAGGGCAAAGTCCCAACCGACGCTTTTGATAAGTGTTATTGGCGAAATTAATTAGATTGTTAGGAAAAGCATCCTTAGTCCGTATCTAAACCTCTGATTAATTAATTTTGCAATTCTTTGTTGGAGAGTAAGTGTCTGGCTCCCCTAATTCCGTATGCCATTGAAATAAACGGACCACTGCTTTTTACTTTTCATGCTAATAAATAAAAAGCGAAAGCACTGAAAAAGTATGCATGAAGGAAGGAAAGTAAAAAAAAAAAAAAAAAAAAAGTTAAAAGCAACGTCAGAATCTAAAACTTTATATATTCTCCATTGACAAACGTGGATAAGTTAATAAACGGGAGGGATACTAAAACAGATTGCAGCAAAATTTGGACACGGTTACGTCATGCAAATGCAAGAGCAACATCATATAGGTTCTAATATGTTTAATCCTCACTAATTCTTCTTCTTCTTCTTTTAATTTGTTCGAACGATTTGGATAGAAAATTAGTGTTCCTGTCTGAATGATTTTGAACTTTGAGTTATGTCTCATGATATGAGAGATCACATTGTTCAGTACGTTTCTTGACTTTGTTTACTCATATTCCAGTGAGTATTTGTGGACCTTTTAGGCCAGCTATCGGACTCGACATCTAAGAAAATGGCCGTGAATCAAGCTGCTGCTCATTAATAAGATTTTGATTAGATTGTTTCAAGTTCCCCGCCTCCCTCTTAGGGTATGTTATGGTATGTGGTGCGGATCATCAACTCTGCTGTCGAGTGACTCGAGTATTATTCCACTTCTCTCCTTGTTTCTTTTTACAAATTTTTATCATCATGATAAAGGAAACAAGCACGCCCCATGGAAAAAGAAAATTCAAAGGCATGATAATGAACAGTTCAGCGTCAGTGATAATGATTTTTCAGAAAAAATGTTTGGGGTCCAAGTTTTATTCAATAATACACGTACCTGCTGCCTGAATAATTGCACTTGCCACCATCAGTTATCAAGTCTTCTTTTCTTTTTTTTTGTGCTAATTGCATGAGAAAAGCCATATGCTCCAGTCCTGGTGCTTTCATGTTGGATCCCACAAAGAATAACATCCGGTGTCGAAATGATTTGAAATTATCGTAAAGGGGTACACAATCTTCCGCCCTGATGGGCTTTTCGTTTTCTTGTTTAGACTGGATCGATGCTTGTGCGAAATTTATTAAACGAACCCATGAGGTGCTACTTTTGATCAAAGAATTATTATGCTCATCCCCCAATCCTGTGTATTCTTGCCCAAATAAAAGGCAAAAGCAGAAGACGCTTTAAAAGATGCATAGATGGCACGTTTTTGACAACCCTAAGAATGATGTACTAGCTACTATTTGAAGTTTGTGTTCTTCTCTTGAGCAAAAATCATGGACTGCGAATATTTTGTGGGTTGGGAGGTATTATCGACAACCATGTGCTACTACTCTGGAAGAGCAACTGTATAAAATGCTGAAAAAGGCGAACCAGCGATTGCATGTTATCTGGTTTCATTTTTATGGCAATCCGACTCTGAAATATGACCAACCTTGTTGTACTGCTCTAAGCTTACCTCACTTGTCCTGGTCAATTTTCATCTCGTTGTTTAGGCAAAAAGATCACATCAATCAGCGGAGCGCGAAGATTCTTGAAGAGAAATTATGTGTGTTTTTTTGTTTTTGTTTTTGGTCGGTCTTTGTTGTAAGTGATTAGTCCGGATCATGCTACTTTTCCTGCTGAACTGGCTTTCGCATAGAGTCAAATTACTTGAGCATAAACCTTGTAAACTTTCAAGGCCATCGTGCCTAAAAATGTTTACTACTACAACATACAGTGCTTGGGAACAACACAACAATAATTTGAAATATAAGGGTTGAACCAAGTAATCATTAATTGTTCTGTGTGTGAGACACATTTATTAGCACTTCTGTTATGTTTATGGATCTTCCTCGTCTGCTCTCTCCCTTCTTTGTCATGTTGGGTCCTGAGGGACACCTCATAGCCACTGAGTTGGAAAATAATCTGCGAGCCAAAAAATATATGATATGATGTGGGAGCCAACTGCTATGAACAATATTTAAGCCAAGTTGAAGCTGTAATGATTTTGTCCTTTACGGAAAAGATGGATGTGCGATGAACATGCCGGATTCAGAAGCCAACAGCAACATCTTCGAGGATGGAATCTTAATTGTGGCTATGTGTTTTATAGTAGATTCTCTTAACCAGATTATCTAAATGGACCAAAACTTCAGGACTGCGTAGTTTTCATCAGTTTCCGCTACGAATCAAGAAAAAAAAAACATTAAGCAACTGATAAAAACGATCCCTTTTAGTTTTAGAGAATCAATCTCCTAGTACGATATTATGACACACAATTCATGGATTGTCATGAGACACATACCTAGATTGACTTGCATCTGCAGATTTTTGTTTAATATTATCCTCCGAGTTTCATAAAATAAGGCCAACTAACTAAACAAGAGTAAATGCAGCACATATACTTCTTCTTGGCACATAATCCTCATGTATTTTACTATAGTATGAAATGAATGTCGGGCAAAAATTACAATCAGACAAAAAAGAAAAAAAACAAACATGTAGGCTGTCCTACAATGGCTATTAATTGTTTATAATGTTTAAAAATTAGTTTGGTGAATCTCTGTCAGGTTTAAGCATTGCCACTTGCACCATGTGGAGTTGCAGTCGCAGCTAGCTGTAGTTGTTCCTTGGTTTGGGGGGGATAACAAATGTTATTCAGTTATTTAGAAGCCAAACAAGAAGCATCTTCTTGCGTGACAAGAATCTCAATCTCTTGATCTTGGGCTGGCTTAATTTGAACTTTGAAGTCAAAATCTACAATAAGCTTGTTGATACCTTTTGTTTTAGGGTCTGATCGATAAAAACGATAAAGGAAACAGAAAATGATTGTTACCTTAAATTTAGTAAAGAAATGATGCCATAGAGCTTGTACGAAGATTTGATAATACAGGATTGTAATGCTCAGAATACATCATGATCAATGGCGATTTCAAGGTCAAACTCAACAACCTATATCCATTCAATAAAATAAGCTGGTGACGTTTTAATGTGTTTTCAGATGGTACATCTGGGAATTGGGGTTTTTTTCTGGTTGATATCAGTTTGAGGGGAGGGGGGAGGCCTCAAAGAGGGATGGGGCCGGGAGTGGCTGAAGATGAGAGTAGCTATTAAGGGGAAGTTTTGACAGATGAAACGACAGAGATTAAATGTGGAGACTAGGCGGGAAGATGTACAACACAGTAGCTGCTGCAGTTGTCTAGGACCAAACTGCACCAATGAAGAGGTCAAATCAGTTCAGATCATACGGGCCAACTCAACTCTTGTTAATGCGGTCCTAAACGTTGTTTTGCGGTAGGAGTATATAAATACGTAGTACATATGATGCCATGTAATGCGTAAGAAAAACAGAATCCCCATCTCTACTTCCTAGAACACAATTGAAAATTCTGTCGTCCAATCAAACACACCCATTTTTTAGATTCATACCTTCTTGACGGGAAGAATTTGGAGAGATTTATCATCATAGATTTTCACTTTACCCGAAAGCAATCAATGATGATCACAGAGAGTGGTTGTCCGTCAGTAGATGCCACAACTAGATCGTACGCGAATTACCGGCTTTTATTTCCGTCTGAGGATTGTCTGCAGAAGATTCAATGTCGCATTTGCTAATTTTGAGGCTACCAACCCCAAAAAATTCATAGGCGAAATTGTAAACTTGTTCGTTTAGGCTGTCATAAATTCCTTACCTGCAATGTCCAAATACAGGTTCCTAAAGCATGCAGATGAAGCGCTTAATGATGCCCGCATCAATCCTTCATGTTAAGAACTACTAATCCAATTCCTCGAAACAATTCATTAGTATCTACACCAAGAGTTCGGTGACCCTGTTTCAGGACATAATCCGCTTTGTTTCTTAAGTGAGTTGATTGAAACCTGATTGCAGTTTCACTGATTTTATTTATCACTAGGAAATTTGCCCCTTGTGCACGGCCACATTTTCCTTGTCCTAGACTTCGTGCACGCCAATATACTTTTCTCTCAGCCTCTAAGCATGAAGGCGAGGTACCAAATTTGAAAGGCAGTTCTTCAATCGAATGATGTATCCTTAGTCGGACCAAGAAAACGGTTGTAATAGCGAAAAGTATTTGGTATCCGAGGTTGCAGAATTGTATCTTTTCTGATATGGCACTACCTAATTACATGTGTTAATATCACGTGTATCTGGAAAATGTGCAGCACCAGTGAGGTCTACCTACCATTTACCAAGAAAACCTCTGAAAATAGCATGGCAAGATTTAGTTACTTGTAAACATTTTAGATTCTTGGATTCCAACTCAATTTTGTGCCTTTCCCTAGATTAGATTGGTACATATCACAAATACATCGTACGTTATCAGTGCTGGGATAATAGGATGATGGTCGAAATGCAGAATTTACATTGATGGAAAGCCCTACATGTACAGACTACAGAGTAGTGGTTCAACACCATCTTTGCTAATTGAATCGAATAGCAGTAGTGACATTGAATAGTCCCATGTGCACCGAGCAAGCAAAGGACCTGTTGAAAAATCTACGCACTGTCGGATGGATCAAGATGAAATGGCTAGCTTTGTACGAGAGGATGGATGCTCATGATGATAAGCACGGCTGAAGGGACCATTCACAGTAGTATTTTGGAAAAATCCCCCTAATAAACTGAAGTAAAGTATTGGTTCATCTTCAAAGCTAAAAGGGACCATCTTTTTTAGAAGTTTCTTCTGGATTAAGTGATTCCAAAATAGTTAACTCTTTTCTGATGGGCCAAAAAGAAATGGCGAACTTCTTTAATAAAAAAGATTCGTTGTTCACAACTTGAGAGGTTAAGATTTTCAAGGGCGAGATGCTTCTGTATTATCTTTGTCTGAACCGAACCTTTGCAGTGGACAAAAACTGCATGTAAAGCATGTGAATGCCTGCTAGGAAATGGTTGAAGCATATGGGAATTAATCAAGGCTCAGAGGTACAGTGGACTAGGTGAATATAATAGGATGTACGAAAGCAATCAGGAACCATAATTTTGGAAAGCAAATATGAGGAGCAATTGGAACATTGCTGGCTTTATCAGCGAACTTGGAAGCACATAATTGTCCAAGTTAGGAGTGTTCAACTAATTTGAATTACCATATGAAAGAAGAATCTATGGATGCCTGATGTGAACTCAATGGTATCACACTATTTTCTAAGCCACCAGATGCTTCAGAGCCGACTAGATTAGGGGTAATTTATTCCCACCTAACCATTTGTACTTCCGCAGAAAAAAGACATTAAAAGAGGTCTGACAATTTCAATTAACTCAACAATTATCTCTAATCTTCGCATCTCTCTAAAACATGTCACCTGGCTTCCATGTTCAAAGCAGCCTCCATTTTCGTGCAATTGCTCAGCAGCAAACTTTTCATGCAAACATATGTTATTGTTGTCTCTAAAAGATTGCTAGCTAGAAGTAAGGATGAGATACTTCACTGGTCGTATTTGTTGCGTGGATTAAAAAATGAGGATAAATCTTGGATACATTATTGATAATGTATACACTATCACGTCAGAGTTATATTAACATATGCGTAAAACTTGAATTTCAAATTTAAATTTAGATCAATTATTATGCATCTAAACTTGAAAGAGTACTATATATGCTCTCATTGTTAGTATGTAGAAAATTAATCTAAATACCAAGAAGATACATTTTGTAAATTGGCCACGTGGTGAGTACATTTAAAATATGTCAACCAGCAAAATAAAAGTTTGGTATTGTGAATAAATCTTTCTTAGCTTTTTCTCTCTCTCGAGCAATTCGGGGTTGACAAAGGGCAAGAAGCTCTTTGAGTAACTAACTGTTTGCTTGAATCAAAAAACGTTTTGATCAGCCTAATCTTGCCTCCAACCGTGCTTCTTCTCTTGCATGCTTCTACGACATACGCAAAACATCAAAATAAGACGCAACAAACCTAGCCCGCCCAGCCGTATAGCCAATTGGTGTACGAGTGTGATGATTTGACCTCAGAAAATAATAGCAGGCAGGCAGCAACATTAATGCTAAGACCTTCCCAGATACCGATTGTTTGATTACCTCCCGATGAATTTGAGCTTGTTTTTAATTTCTGCTGCTTCAGGATGATATACAATAATTTAAGTTAAGGGACAATGGTTTGTTAAAATGTGGATAATGCCATGAATGCATGTTGTTGTATCAGATAACCATCCAGCTCTGAACGATTATGACGCTGCAGCCTTGGATATGTGGATATAATTGAAATAGGAGTATACTACAATTTTTATGGCGTAAGATCTCAAATAGCCCCTTTCGCATGCTAGTAGCCGTATGTAAGATCGAAGAAAATTACCAAACAGAGTGCAAAACCGGGGAAATGATCCACTAATAATTTTGCTTCTCCTAATCAAATTATGAGTGTTCAAATTGCTTCGTAGAGAATAGTACACATAGTTGAACATAGCCACAAGTTTGTCTTTTGGTTGAGAAAGTCAATGACTTGCACATGAAAACAACTCGGGATTTCTTTCTTATGAACGTGGCTAAGAGATAAAACATTATTTTGTTTTGCTAATTAGCAAAGAAGAAAAGATATCTTGCGAGGTAACGATTATTCATATGTATAAGTTTCACTTAATTGAGTCAACAAAGCAGGGGATTGATCGTTGTTAGCTAATACCCTTGATGCGATTCAAGAGAGAAAGAGCATGGTTTCAAAAATTGGAGATGTAGACTAGGAATTCTTAAATCTTTCCTTTCGAGATGAATGATTTTTGTGATGATCAGTGCTACTTACGTGCCGTTTTCCACTGAGAATATTAATGCTTCTTTGAGGACATTGAACGTCAATTAAGGTCTCCAAAAATTTTTTTTTTTTTTTGGTGCAAAATTGGAATAATCACTAAACTATTTAAAATGTTATAGTCAGGTCACTAAACTTTTTCTTTGGCCAAAAAGGCCACTTAACCCTTTAAAATCGATCTTTTGGATCATGTTGACTAATTTAACCAGTAAACCAATCAAAATGAAGCACATTTAACCTGGTATTCTAGGTTTTCAGAGGTAAAAATGTCCTAAATTGTAAATCATTTCCGGTCGGCTTAGCAAAGAGTGACCCAAAATACCCGTTTTAAGGAGTTGAATGATCTTTACGGCCAAAAAAAAAAAAAAAAAGGGTTCAATGATCAAATCTTGCTATTTTAGATAGTTTAGTGATCGTTCTTGCCATTCACTGCGGCAAAACCAGAACGGAGTCGAGACTCGATGGCTGATTTCTTTGTCAACCAAAGTTTTCAGTTCACCAAATTTAAGTCGGGCCACGAGAAAAAAGTTGCAGCAGAACTGGAAAACTTGAATAGCCCTGCGATGACAGTAAAAAAATATTTCAGGATCCAAATATTATCCATAAATCCAACCATAAGCAGGATTATATCTCACCACACAGAATCTTTTGCATTCCGTGATGAAACAGTATGTTGAAAACATTTCTTATCACTTCACTATCATATCACTCTTCCTTTCTGTTTCTCTCCTTTAGGGTGGAGAAAGTGGGAGTTCTTTCTCGCTTTTTGGGTCGAGTTAACAACTAGAATATATTCTTCCAAACTTAAATCCATTAATCCCCTGTTAGTTCCATAGCTGGAAGTAGATAAACAAAAAGAGTTATTAATTAAAGTACTGAGAAGAACATATCCTCATTTATAGACTGCTCGTCTGAATTGATAGTTGCAGGTTGTAAAAATGCTGGCTTGGTTTGTAAGCCAAAAAAAAAAAAAGTATGGGAACAATTGAACAAGCAAGTAGAGAGAGAGAGAGAGAGAGAGAGAGAATAAGAAGAAGAAGAAGGAGAAGAAGATAGGTCTGCTCCCCCGAGAATAAATTATAGATTTTGGCATTGTCACGGGTTTTTGTCCCTGGCCTAGATGTACAACACCAAATTTATCACCATTAAATGTATATGATGCATATAATGCAAATGGTTGGGAAGAATAGGAGCAGTGCAGTACTGGTGAGTGGACTTGAGGGAGTGTGACTCAAACTTCATGAGTGGATCACATAAAGTTTGAGAAACAATTCGCTGCATAAAACAAAAAAACATTAGAAACTAAACGCGTTAGGATTGTTGTGTGTGTGTGTGTGTATATATATATGTCGATGGAAAACGCTGCCAAGCAACCTCTGCTGCCATCTGCGATCTAACGCGGCTTCTTTGAGTCACCAACAATTTTCACCTCAACTGTGACTCCTCTCAACTTTAGGCCCCACCTTTTTTTTTTTTTTGGCTTAAGGGATGACTCCTAACTCTACGTAGAGAAAATAAAAAAGTTTTAAAATTGAAGCAAAAATGCTACCGTAAGGAAAATAGAAGAGTTTCGAAGTCGACCTAAAAATCTTTATCATAATTAACTAAAAAAGTAATGGTTATTGTTAGGGGCAGAATGGTCTCGTTACCAGGATCATTCAGCTTTTTATCTCCCCGATTTGGTTGAAAAAAGGAAAAAAAGAACCCGACCATGACTAACTAATATAACCACCTTTTTTCTCATCTCAATCCCAAATTAACAAGCCACTCCAACTCACTCTCCCACGCTTTGAAGTTTGAGCACAAGGAAGGCCTGCACAAGTGATAATCCTTCGTGTTAGGAGTGTGCAACGAATTTGAATTCGAAATTTTTCGAAAATTTGACAATAGAATTACCGACCGAATTCGATTTCAAAGTCACTAGTTCGGAATTCGAATTCAATTCCAAATTCACCGAATTCGGAAACCTTTTTCCCTTTTTTTGCTTTTTATTAGATGTATTGTTATGTAATATAAATTTTATATTACATATATTATAAAAAAATATTACTATATATAACAATATATATATTATAAGACGAAATTGAAATCGAAAATTTCTATTTCTATTTCCGATTTCAAAAACTCCAATACCGAATTCGAACCAAATTCGCATAATTTGAAATCGAAAATTTCGATTTCAATGCGGAATTTCGAATTACTAATTTCTAAAATTCCGAATCAAATTCGAATTTGATCGATAAATCGAAATTTTTTGATTTTGCACGCTCGTACTTTGTGTTGCTAAATCTGTAACAAACCTAGCAACGACGCCCCCGTTTGCAGTTTGTGAGCAAACGCTATAAGATTTCATTTCTTTGGTTTGTGGCTCTCAAGTGACGTCTTGAAGTTGTTCGTGCGTTAACAAGACAATTTACTGTCTGAACTCAATTAAAAAGATTACTAGTAGTAATGAAACGAGCAATGATGAAAAGCATATAGTTTGTGTATCGTAGATTAACTTATAATTTATTCATCCTTATCGCAAAAAAAAAAAAGAGTAAAAGTGGCCCCCCATTCAATCATGCAAGTATTTGCTACATTAGTTATGTGTAAATAAGAAAGAAAATATAGAACAGCAGCCATTTACTTGTGCGATACACTTGCTCCAAACCTACATACATTTTAGACTGCGAATGACTTTTCTTCCAATGAAATTTGAGATATCTAACTCACGACTTTTTCAAATTTTGATGTCTAAACTTTACTCACATAGGATCCATCCATCATCAGAGCTTTGCCTGGTGATTTTTATTACTTTCAGTAACTAATCAAAAGTTAGTGAATAAATCATCGTAATATGTTTTGTTTTTTGCAAAAGCCTCCTGTTTGACTGAAAAGTAGAAACCACGTCAACAGTTCTGACACCGAGAGGGTATATTAGTATTGAAATTGTCTGCTAAGCTCAGAGGAATAAAAGACTAACAACGCTGAAAATAGAAAGCAAAAGTTTCTGAATTCTGTGAATCACTTGCCAAATCTTATAGTACTAGTAAAAGGTAGTAAAAATATTCTGTTGCGAAAAACTCGATCTAACCGCGTCGTCATAACGCGAAGGCATATAATATGAATTTAGAAAGCGAAAGCATAGATTAGTTCCTTAAACCAAACCACTAGCCTTAATTAAAAACTTAACAAAACATTTCGAATTTCCATAAAGCAAAAGGAGCAAAGCAAATTCTGCCACAAGTCTCCTCTTTTGATTTTTGTTACCTTCCCTCCCTTAAAAACATATCATAATTCATAACCCTGCTATTTAAAGCCCCCACCACCGCAGTCCATCCTTCGCTGTTCAGTTCCGTGCCTCAAAAATTTTGCAGTATAAAAGCTCTGCCTCCAATCCAAAACCATAACATTCTACCCACCCCTTCCTTCCTCTGTTGCCACCTTTAAAGCAATCAAAAATGCTCAAGCCCGCTACTGCTCCTCCCTCCCTCCTCCTCTGCCTCCTCTTCTTGTCCATTGCTCCATCCTTCAGTGTAAGTCTGTACATCATCTAACCTTAATCTTTTTTAGTAGGAGTACAATTCTTTTTCTATTTATCTCGAATTTGTATCCATGTATTTCCTCTGTTCTCTGAATTTGCACGCGTGGACAATGTACATTATTACTAATCAATCTGTAGAGCCCACATAACTGATATGCCATATTAATCGGCGTGATAATGCAGGTGGGGATTGCCGGAGCAGGGAAATCCGGGCGGAGGTTGGCCGGAGATAGCCCATTCACGGCGAAGGCCTCGTTGATTCGTTACTGGAAAAAGCAAGTGTCCAATGACTTGCCAAAGCCGTGGTTTTTTCTCAACAAGGCCTCGCCATTGGACGCCGTGCAATTGGCGACCTTTTCAAAACTCGCCGATCAAAACTCCTTGCCCGCCCAACTCCCCGCGTTTTGCTCCAAAGCCAATCTCATTTGCTTCCCCGACTTGTCCCCCAGCCTCGAAAAGCACACCGGGGACGTGAATTTCGCCTCGTACAGCTTCCGGAATTTCACCAATTACGGCACCAACCGTGCCGGAGGTGTTGACTCATTCAAAAACTACACCAACGGTGAAAATATCCCCGTCGACGCCTTCCGCCGATACAGCCGTGACTCCGTCGGCCACGACGACAAGTTCACCAATTACGCCCTCGACGCCAACGTTGTCGACCAGAGCTTCACCACTTACGGCACCGCCGCCACCGGCGGGACCGGCGACTTCAAGAACTACAACGACAATTCCAACGTCCCAGGCCTCAAATTCACCTCGTATTCGGACAGCTCCAATGGCCGGAAGCAGGGCTTCAAGGGGTACGCAACCAATGCCAATGCCGGGGACGAAGGTTTCACCAGCTACGGCAAAAATGGTAATGGAGCGGAGAACGATTTCACCAGCTACGGCAATAACTCTAACGTCGTCGGCTCCAACTTTAAAAATTACGGTGAAACCGCGAATGCTGCCACCGATAAATTCTCCTCTTATGGGTCCAACGGGAATGTCCCGGAAAACAATTTCAATAATTATGGCCCCGGAGGAAATGCTGCTACTGAAACTTTTACCAATTATCGGGATCAGTCCAACGTGGGAGATGACTCCTTCCAATCTTATGCAAAGGGGTCCAATGCGGCCACGGCCAATTTCGTCAACTACGGTCAATCTTTCAACGAAGGATCCGATAGATTCACCAGCTATGGCAGGGATGCCTCGAGCCTGACCGTTGGCTTCAAAATATATGGTGTGAATAACACGTTCAAGGAGTACGCTAAAAGTGGCGTCACTTTTGCGAGTTACAGGAATGACACCAGCAGCAGCAGCTCCACAGCCAGTTTGGCCGCAGAGAAGGCGGGTGCTAGTGGGAAAAGGGTAAATAACAGGTGGGTTGAGCCCGGGAAGTTTTTCAGGGAGAAGATGTTGCGGACTGGAACTGTGATGCCAATGCCCGATATCAAGGATAAAATGCCTAAAAGGTCGTTTTTGCCCCGGGTGCTCCTGTCGAAACTACCCTTTTCCACCAGCAAGATCGGGGAATTGAAGAAAATCTTCCATGCAGCGGATGATTCCAAGATGGCGGGGCTGATGGCGGATTCGCTGGGCGAATGCGAGAGAGCGTCGAGCCCCGGGGAGACCAAGCGGTGCGTCGGGTCGGGGGAGGACATGATCGACTTTGCAACTTCAGTTCTGGGTCGAAACGTCGGCGTTCGGACCACTGAGAACACCCAAGGCTCAGGTGGAAACATCTTGATCGGGAGTGTCAAGGGAATCAACGGTGGAAAAGTCACAAAATCAGTGTCCTGTCATCAGAGTCTGTTCCCGTACTTGCTCTATTACTGCCATTCAGTTCCTAAAGTTCGGGTTTACGAAGCGGATATACTTGACCCAAAGACCAAGGACAAAATCAACCACGGAGTTGCCATCTGTCACGTGGACACGTCAACCTGGAGCCCCGGTCACGGAGCCTTCATTGCTCTGGGTTCGGGTCCTGGTAAGATCGAGGTTTGCCACTGGATCTTTGAGAACGATATGACTTGGACCATCGCCGATTGATCCAGATTCATTTGAGAGTAATAAATACTCTACTACTAGTCCAGAACTAGACTACTAGTCCAGTAATCTCATCTTTGTGACGGCTCTGATCAAACCAGTGTGTTGCTAAAAGCGAGCCCCTGGTCTGGTTTGTGCTTGGTAAATTCCATTTACTCCTCTCATATTATATATATTCAAAAAATTATGTTTACGTTCGTCAAAAAGGATTTGTCAAGTTCAACTTTCTTGAAAAGTACTACTAGTAATTAGTGCTCTGTTATTCAATCATAAGTTGCTTTCATGATATGCAGCCATCGTTTTGATCATTTTCCTATTCCGACGGAATCCATCCCCAGCGTAATTTTGTGCTTATTACAACAATAATATGTTTATTTGACGGTACAATGTTGACAACAAGCAAGCTCGTCAAGTGATATTTGCACTCTTAAAGAATAATTTCTTTTATAGTCTAACATTTTATTGCTCGAAAGAAAGAATGTGTTGTACGAGAAAATCATTTTGAAATGCAAATATATATGTTTTGAAATAGAAATTATTTTGAGTTTATGACATGTGCGTTCATTTATTCAACGCTGATAGTATATACATTGTCAGTAGTGTATGATTAATTAAAAAATAGAAATTATTTTGAATTTATGGCATGTGTGTTCATTTATTCAACGCTGATAGTATATATATATATCATATATATATCATTTGTCAGTAGAAAAATATTATTGTCAGTAGTATATATATATATATATATATATATCATTTGTATGTTTTTGAAACGCCACTTTTTTGGATAGGAGTTTTTGTGATGATTTATTTGGATAGGAGTTTATTTAAAATAATTATTGTAGCACTTTTTGTGATGTGATGTATGTGAGATAAAAAGATGATTGAAATTTGTGAAGTAAATTATTTTATTTCAAATCTTCCTGATCCAAACACACCCTGGATGGATGCTGACATTCACACACAAGTGTGATTGGGCCAAACGTTTGCTAGCTTTGATGGTAGGCTGGCAGCAGTAGCCATATTCTACGGTACAAACAAAGTTGAGAGTGGGAAGTGATTTGTATGGGCGACGAGTCACACTTATGCTGCTGGCCCCTTTCTTGTGTTGTTTTCGCGTAAATGCTTTTGTTGCCTGCGACCCATGCAAAGATAGATAGACAAGTGACCATGCACGGAGCATTTAAGGACAGTTGAGAAATGAAGTTCCGGAGTGCACACCAAATACCATCTGAATCTGAATTCTGACCAAAGAAAGATAAAAATCAGATTGTGAAAAAGAGGCCACCGCAGCCACACTACGCTGGAGGACTAGAAACCAAAATGATATGCAGGACTGTACTACTACTACTAGAAACTCTTTTTATTTTCGTTGTTAGTTTTTTTTTTTTATGCTAAAGACAAAATGATACTATATAATTCACGTGTATAAAGCTTTTGTGGCAACAATTTGGTGGTCCTGAGACCGCCAATAGTGTACTTCTATAATGCATGGGATAGGCCATGTGCCAGCTGTAAGTGTTTACTGCCTTTTCTTTCCTTCTTCTGTATTGCTTTTATTTTTATTTTCCTTTTTATTTTTTTTTTGGCTCTTCATTTAGTAGAATCTTTCAGAGTTTTATATTTATGGTCAGGAATTTTTCCATTCTAAATAGTTCTTTATCTCTTTTGAGTGGATGCGTTTGGAAAAATTCATAAATTAATTTCCTCGTCCAAATCATGGATGAGTTAAGATGGAAGGAATTATAAATAGGTTGTCCTCGTGAATGTAAGATCTCTCGCTTCCGCGCCGCGGGAGGAAGGAAAAAGAAAAAAAAAATCATATCTGCTGGCCATCATCTCATATCATTTGTTAAAGAAGAACGGCACAGAGGAGAGGAGAAGGGAATAGACGTAATTATGACGGATTTATATATATTTTTTTGACAATAATTATGACGGATTTAACATTGCGGCTCTACTTCTTTTTTTGTTGAGAAAACATGAATGCCCGCGAATCTTTACCTCTTCCATTGCTCCACATGATAAAGGACAAATTGTACTGCCTTCAGAAACTTGGAAACAAAATAGCTGCTGTATATATATATACCTCTCTTTCATTTTTTTTTTTCTGTCGTTTTGTGAACTTTTCCCCTCTTGCTTTGCTGAACAAGCTACGAGCTTTAACACAAATTATTCCTCACAAATCATCCAGCTTGTAAAGTCGCACCATTTTTGAAGAAAGTTATTTTATAATAATGCATATTAAACTCTCTCTTTTTTTTTTTTAATAATGTACGCGAGAGGATTTGAATTCAAAATTTTTTACTTACACTCTCTCCTTCCTTCCGAAGACTCATCCCTCTCCCTATACTAATGCAGTTAGCAAAATCAAATCGCCTTGCTAAGCTTTTGCCAACGCTCAAAACTAAATGCAGTAGAAATGAGCCTGTGAAAGTCATTAACAAGGTTTATTGCTTTATGCACGATGACGTTTTGTAGATTTGCTGTGCATTTCCTTTTATTTGTTTTTCAAGAGCAATATTCTTTAATGCAATTCTTCTTCTTCTTTTTTTTTATCCATATCATACATACCTGTGGCCCTGGGAATTGCGCTTCCGAAAACCCACTTGAGTTTCAATAAATTTTATTAAGCAAGTTAAGTCCAATGCGATGTTTCATGAGACCCAAATGTAAAATTGAAAAGGACCACATGATTGCAACTGATGGAGGGTGACCCTGAGAAGTACCTTCGGCTGTGGAAAGAGATGCCCGTTTAAGCGGGGCGGGCATGGTCCAGACTTCACATATAGAGCCGGAACTCGCTATAACCTGACCGTAGTCCGTACCGTCAAGAAATTTTTTTTTTTTTTTCCAAACGGCAACATCAGATTACTCATAAAGAAACGATACAAAGTCAGAGCCTTTGCCCCTCCAAAT
This sequence comes from Coffea eugenioides, assembly GCF_003713205.1. NCBI lineage: Eukaryota > Viridiplantae > Streptophyta > Magnoliopsida > Gentianales > Rubiaceae > Coffea > Coffea eugenioides. The sequence continues at coordinate 44,988,886 of NC_040045.1, read as the reverse complement.
CTGCTTGAGCTAGCTCCAGCAGCCATGCTGGGAAGTCACACTTCCATTCAGCAATATCTATCAATTCTATAGCACATTTCGATAATTGATGACTAATAGAGTTGTTTGACCTTCTAGTGAAGGAAAAACAACATTTATCAAATTCAGTTTTCAATCTCCATATATCAGCCAGTATAGTAGCTATACTAATCTCCCCTTCATATGCATTGATCTTATCTACCACCAGTTTTGCAGTCAGATTCAAACTCCACCTTCCTCCATCCCTCACGCCTGGCCAATACCATTGCTTCCCTGATCGCCAAAGCTTCCTCAACTTTTGCTTTCGCACAGCTTGTAGTTGGACACGCCCAGGATCCTATCAGCTTTCCATGCCTATCTCTTGCCACCATGCCCCATTCAGCTTTGCAGTTCTTCCTGTTCAGGGCTGCATCTGTATTGATCTTGATCCTTACTGTCAAGATTCAGACGGGTCAATTTATTATTATTATTTTTTTATCAAATGCGTTTATGGAAAATTTTTTCTTTCAAAAAAATTTGTTGCGCGCTAATCATAACTTGATTTAGCCTTATATAGCATGATTGCTCACACATATGCAAAATTTAGGAGAAATTTAATAGGTCCCGATTGAATTGTTATATTTAGGAGTTTTTATAAAAATACGTATACTACTAGCTAATTGGTGTATGTGTAATAGGACAACGATTGAAAAATATAATTTTGAAAAATGTACAAATTTTTCTTTAAAAAGTAGCAATCCAAACAGAGTCTCGAAATTTAGTACGCTGACATTCTACTACCAACACTGCTGTACGGGGATAAACCTAATGGCGCATTTGCTTACTGCATAAGATGGGTTGGGTTTAAACAAACTGAGTAACTAATTATCCCATAAACGAGTTTCATAATTTCATGACTTTAGGTCTTGTTTGGATTGCTTGTTTCCGTCGGAAAATATTATCGTTTTCCGTGAAAACACATTTCCCTATCATATTTTTTCCTCACATATATCAAATCGCTACAGTAATTTTTTCATGAAAAATGACGGAAAATGCAATACACACACAATTTAGTCTTTCAAAATTTTTAGTATGCAAAAAGCGTTACATCCTACTAATGCACTTTACATTTGAACCATATATGCACACGATCAGTTCGGGTTTAGACAAAACCGGAAGGACCGATTATTAATGCGTGTCCTCCGCATGATTAATTAGGCTGTGGGACGTGACATTTATAATTTTACGAACTTGAAATCATGTCCAAGTTGCGATGAGAGTGAGTTGCTAGTTACGTTGGCAACTGGGGAAGGTTCCACAAATTGGTTTCCACAAACCTGCTACCTGTCAGTGTTTCTGCGTTAATGCTTTTCTGCCAAATTTAGATAATTGAATTCAACCAACCATTTAATAACACGTGCATCTTTTAAAGTTTTGAGGTAGAGGGTCAATTCACTCAACAGCTACTTAAAAGAGCAGCATTATATACTCAGGTCAGGCAGCCATTTTCAATGCATTGAATGTTGATTGTAGCAATAATTATTGGGGGGTAAATTGTCAAAAGGTAATTACGCGTTCAATGCACGTGTCCTACAATGTAAAATATTCAAGCGAACATCAAACTTGCACTTTCCAACTCAATGAAGGCGATTACTTGAGCGAGTGGAATTAAAGATTGGGATGAACCAAATCTATAAATGTTTTCGTCTTGAAAAGTAGAATCAATGATTGCCAGAGAGGCCAGCTTCAGTCTACTTACATAGCAAGTACCGTTTTGGATAGGGAAAAAGAAGTAGTACTACAAATTAAGCTGTTTTAAATCTCTTCAGGTTTAGGCCCTAATGTTTCTTTCATTCTTTTTTTTTTTTTTTGGTGCTAATTACCTTTTCCTTTCTTGTGTTGCGTCACATTATACGCTGAATATTGCAATGTAGACTTGAATGAGTATAATAAGTATTGGGTGGAAAGAGATTACTGTATTTAAGCCCTAGAAACTAGGAAGTCATAGCAAGCATATATAGCTTCTTGTATTTTTTTTTTCACTTATGATTTTGTTATACTTTATCATTATGTGATGCAAACGCGTGTGTTTTGACTCGTTAATCTAAAAGGGATATCTTAATTTCGACTTAAATGCTCATACTTTATTTACATTTTTTGTCATATTCCTATAGCACTTAACTTAGGATATCACATTTTAACCACAGGTTAGGTTCTGATATTTTTGAGTTCTACGCTAAATTAATTGTCACTTATGCGCATTGAGCTATTTGTAAATTTGTTGGATGGGAAAAAGCGGGAAAATATCCTATGGATTTCCATTAGTTTATTGAACACGATTTTCATAATTTAGTATTTCCAAATTTTGCAAGTCAATAATGTAACTAACCGGGGAAGGTTTCCCAAAAATTGTTTCACTGCGTGAAGATACCTACTCCCTCACAAGTGTCTGCCTTTATGAGTTTCTTCCAAATTTGGGTAAGAACGGGGGACTGTAAAATAAATATTATAGTCCGACCAACCATTTCATTAAAGTTTTCAGGTACGGGGTCAATTCCCTCAACAGCTAACTGTGGAACACAGGATATGTTTTTTTTTTTTTTTTTTTTTGGGTACATTCTATGCTATTTATACTAATGAATGAATAAGGAACAAAATTGTCAAGCAAGAACATTAATTAGATGTAGGCGTCCTGCGGTGCAAATATTCCGGCAAATTAACGTCAAACATCGGACCCATTAATTGAAGACGATTACAAATAGTGAGGAATTTAAGATTCGGAAAAGAATCAAATCTATCTATGGTTGCTTTTGTCTTAAGCCTCTCAAGTTAAATATTCGCTTCAAGAATCAATAATGATTGCCAAGTGGCAGCATTTAGTCCAATTACATTGTACTCTTTTGCAGAGGGCCAAAAAAAAAAAAAAATGTACAACAAAGCTGTTTTAAATCTCTTCTGGTTTTAGGCCCTAATGCTTTTTCGGTCTTGAGCAATATTACGGTCTTGTTTTCGTTTGTTTTAGATTTTGCATATGCCGATTATACAAAGTTATTATGAAAAAATAATTAAAGTCATAAAAAGTTACTTTTTGATAGATTTTGAAATTTAACTTTTCTGGCTATTTAAAAAGTATAATCTGAGGAGAAAAATAAATGACGACATAAAAAAACTGATTATTCAAAATCAAAATCTATACAAAAATAAATTAATTAATCAACAACAAGTCCTATAATTTGTCCAACAATATACCTGTGACTTAGGCGCATAATTGTAGCTAGGAGCTAATTGTAAATTTGTTGAAATAAGGGACTAGTCGGAGAATGCACAAAAAATTTCCCCTACAACATAGGCTGGAGTTGGAAGCAGACCAAATATGGCAATTGATAACGGGGCATTGGGCCAGTGGCCCGTGTGGGAGCGGACCGAATGTGTTGTTACCCTTAGTTAACGCAACTGATCGTTTCCCGCTATTTTTTTTTTAAGCCCTCCCACCCCTTCTCTACACCTCTCCAACTATCTAGCGCAGAAATCGAATTCTGAACTTGAGTTCCCTGCTATACACCTGAATTTTGTGAATCAATAATATAAGGTAATGAAAGTACTTATTATACCCAATAAAAAAAAAAAAAAAAAAAAAACCTAGAGAATGAGTACTTCCATTGACGTGATGCTATTGATCTTTTATTTTCGTTTAGAAACCTGTGTTGTAGTGATTTATCAAAATTCAGAGGAAGGAAGATATAACTTTTAAATGCTAAAAGAAAATAATAATAGGATTGCACTAGAAAGGATATGCTAATAGACCTTCCCAGAATGGTATTTTGCTAACTTTTATCACTGGATTGGTTGCACGCTGGGCTTATGACCCAATAATTGGGACATGCAAGTGATGGGCCGAAACCGCAATTAAAGCTTAAAACATGAGAAAAGACGCGCGGTTGGTTTTTTTTTTTTTCAGAGATCACTTGTGGTATTCTGAATCACCAGACTAATTTACACGTGTCCCACACCAACCTGTCCAAGCCGTGTGGGTTGTTTCACTGGGGATTTAATCCTTTACAGTGGTACTCACCTAACTAAACTACTACCAACAGATCAAAGCCCGTGTGGGTTGTTTCACCGGGGATTCGATTCTTGGCAGTGGTACTCACCTAACTAGACTACTACCAACAGACCAAAGCCCATGTGGGTTGGTTATCGTGACTGATTTATGGCAAAAACAAAATCTCGATAGTCCAAAAGTTTGGAAATGATTAATGATACCAGTTCATAGGAAGTTGCAATCGGAGGATGAACAAATGCTAATGAAATCAAAAGAACGTACACATGAGTAATTATATATCCTAGACAGACAGACAAAAAAAATCTATATACAAGTACAATACCAAGGCGTGAATGATATTAAATTATGGTTGTAAACCGTGTGCCTGGCTGGCAAATATTCTGTTAGTATAACATATTCCTAGCATCATCAATCTCAAAATCATAATGAGTACCACAATAACTGTAGCACGCACTAAATGACTAAATGACCTAGCACGCACTACCAAAAAGTAGCTAGTACTCCCTCCGTCCCACTTTGATAGTTCTAGTTCTTTTTTCACACAGTTTAAGAAAAAATAATTAATTTTGTTGGAACAATCAATTTAGGTAGTTATTTTTCTAAAATGCCCTCACATTAATTAGAGTATAACTTTATGGGAACTTGAATTGATGGTAAAAAAAGAATCAACTCTTATTAAATGGGGTAGGTTTATAGTAACAACAACTTACATTGAATAAGGGTATTTTAGAAAAATTAAAATACAACTACATTCTTCAATTGGAAAGTGGACTACAATTTGGGACAGACGAAAAAGGAAAACAGGACTATCAAAGTGGAACGGATGGAGTATAATTTTATGAGCAAGGGAAATTTTTCCAACGTGCATGGACTTAAATTAAAAGACCGAGTTAATTACAATTTGTTCCCTTAAATTTGACCATTTATAACACTTTACTCCCCTGAACTTTAAATATATATATATATTTTGCTCCCTTTCTTGACTTAGTCAAATGTTAACGATGAATTCTTCATCCAAATTTTTAACAAAATGACATTAATGCCCTTATATAATAGTTCTAGAATAATGCTACACTTTGAATCGAAAATATGAAACATCTTATCAGAAAAAACTCAAAGTCACATGATTTAAAAAAGTTAAAAATAAAAGATGGTATAATACCAAAAAATTGGAAATTTGTATGATGGAGAAAAAAAGAATTTAAAAATTCCTAAAATATCTGCACAAGTTTTTCATTGATTATCTTTCTTCCTTTAAATTGTAAATGGATTAGTTTTGATTATTTTCATCTGCCTTGTAGCTGTCACAAGATTTTAACTAGTCAATAAAATGCTATTTGGTAAATTTATACCACAATAATACCTTGATTTGTATTTTGTTTGTATTTTACATTTTTAAAAAACTAAAAATTCTCTAAATATGTTTTTCAATATATTTTTATTTTTGACCATGTTTTTATCTCATATAAAACACATTAAACAATAAAAAATATAAGCAAATAATTTTCATTCCAAATGCATTAATTTATTTTATTTCATTTAAAATAAGTATTGCTATTGGCATTGCGATAAATACATTGAGTTGCTTTTACTTCTTTTTTTTTTGTGAATTATCTAATTCATTTTAGTGCTAAAAGATCGAAATGTATAGCACAGTTGTGTTTAGATGCATTTATCAACTATTAAAGAAATAGTTATTTATTATGTTACAATCATTATGTGTGTTTAAGAATTAGCCAGGTATATTTTTGGTCATGAAAATATAAGCTTCATCTAAACCCATTAAAAAGTTGATCACAAGGGCTAAAGTGTATATATTTGGAGTTTAAGGGGGCAAAGTATTGTAAGGGCCCAAGTTCAGGTGTCAAAGTGTAATTAACCCTTAAAAGACAGAAAAATTTGGCATGGTGAATACAGAAATCAAAAAAGAATACAACATGTGATCTGCATGGGTAAAAAGAATACAGAAATCAAAATGGGTAAATAGTTGTGATCTGCATCTCTTCCCTTTGGCTTACTCTCCTTCCCATTTCATCATCCCCGACGCCACCTACCAAGTAACAAAGAGGGGGAAAAAATTTTAAAAGAACTTTTCCCAATGCCAAATTAAGTTCCCAACCACGTCAGATAGCATTTTTTCGCAACGGATCTTCTGTCTCACACTTTGTGTCATTCTCTATCCCATTTTTTATTATATTACTTTTTCTCCTTCATAAACATCATGTTTTAATTCTTTTTTGTTTTCTTAAGATCCAATAACTATTAATTGAGTAATACACAAAATTTAACAAACTCAAAAAAATCAAAATGCATAAAAAATGAGATTTTTTATGAATTTTCTGTTGTATTTTTTAATTTTCTATTATATATTACTTTTTTGAAGTTGTTGTATTTATTTTTTACTTAATTAATAGTTATTGAATCTTAAGGAAACAAAAAAGAATTAAAACATGATGTTTATGAAAGAGAAAAGCAATATAATAAAAAGTGGAACAGAGAGTGGCACAGAAGATTCGTTGCGGCATTTTAGGATACCGCAGAATATAGGAAGTGATTTAAGTGCATTAAAAAAAAAAGAAGTACTAATAATCGTTTCTCATATTATTGGAAACCACAGCTTTCACTATAAAATCAACAATCCGATGCCGGAGATCAAGCGCCCCTGTATTCTCATCCATCACCATACACTCTTCTTCCTTTCTTATTACACACTTACAGGATAAAAAAAAAGAGATCAAGCGATTACGAAAGAAATGCGCAAGCCAATCTTCTTCCTACTTCTGTTTTCCCAAGCAGCATTTTACAATGTAAGCAGCGGCAACCTTAGTAATTCCTATCTCATGGTCATTCTTGTCTAGGAAGAATGTCCAACGGCAGCATAACACCTTCAAGCATGTTTTTTTTTGTTTTGTTTTGTTTTGGGTGCATTCCTTCCTAGCTAACTATGATGATGCAGGTGGGCTTGTCCGGATCGGAGACGGATGGTCGCCTGAAGCTGGCCGGAGAAAACCCATTCACGGCAAAGGCTTCTTTGATTCGTCGCTGGGGAACCCAAGTCACCAATGACTTACCAATGCCAGGGTTTTTCCTCAACAAAGCCTCCCCACTCAACGCGGTCCAAATGGCAACTTTCTCAAAACTACTTGCCGATCAAAACTCCTTCTCAACTCAACTCCCAGCCTTCTGCTCCAAGGCCAACCTCCTCTGCTTCCCGGACTTATCCCCGAGCCTCGAAAAATACGGCAACGACGTTAATTTCGTTACCTACAGCGACAAGAACTTCACAAACTACGGCACCGACCGCCCCGGGGGAGTGGATACCTTCAAGAACTACTCCAACGACTTCCTCCCTCTCGACAGTTTCCGTCGGTACAGTCGCGGCTCCCTCGGCCACAACGACAAGTTCTCCACCTACGCCATTGATGGCAACTTGGTTGAGCAAACCTTCGACACTTACGGCACCACCGCCACCGGCGGAGCGGGAACCTTCACCAACTACCAGAATCTTGTCAACGTCCCCAATCTGAACTTCACCTCCTACTCCGACGATGCCAGTGGCCGGAACCAAGGTTTCACAAACTACATAAACAATGGCAATAGCGGGGAGGAAGATTTCAAAAGCTACAGTAAAATGGGGAATGGAGGTGAAAATAAATTCACCACTTACACGAATGACTCAAACGGCATTCTTTCGAGCTTTTCTAACTACGGTAAATCCGGGAATGGAATTAAAGATACTTTTACTTCATACGGGTTTGGCGGAAATGTGCCAGAAAATACTTTTACCAGTTATGGAGATGGAGGTAATGCTGCCACGGAAATATTCAAGAGTTATAGTGATAAAACGAATGTTGGAGCTGACTTTTTCAAATCTTATGCTAAGGACTCAAATGCCGCCAAGGCTAATTTTGCTAGCTATGGTCGGTCCGTGAATAAGGGTCCGGTTCAATTCACTTCTTACGGGGAAGGTGCCAAGAATCATCATATTGAATTTAAAATCTACGGTGACAATTACAGTTTCAAGAAGTATGCTAAAAATGGTGTCACGTTCAAGACCTATCTCAATGAAAGCTCGGCCGGTTTGGCCACTCTGGAGGCAGCTGGTGGCAGAAAAGTTAAACCTAACACTAATAATAAGTGGGTGGAGCCTGGGAAGTTTTTCAGGGAGAAGATGTTGAAGAGTGGAACAGTGATGCCTATGCCTGACATTCGGGATAAGATGCCTAAAAGGTCATTTTTGCCCCGAGTGATCGCCGCGAAATTACCATTTTCAACTAGCAAGATTCGTGAGCTGAACAAAATTTTTCATGCCAGGGAGAATTCCGGAATCGGTCGTTTGATTTCTGATGCGTTGAATGAATGCGAGAGAGCTCCTAGCCCTGGGGAGACCAAAAGGTGCGTTGGCTCCGGCGAGGACATGATTGACTTTGCAACTTCAGTGCTGGGTCGAAACGTTGTCGTGCGAACGACTGAAAATACTCGAGGTTCTGGGGGGAATATACTGATAGGTTCGGTCAAAGGAATCAACGGTGGGAAAGTAACCAGATCCGTGTCTTGTCATCAGAGTTTGTTCCCGTACTTGTTGTACTATTGCCATTCGGTACCAAAAGTGCGGGTCTACGAAGCGGATATACTTGACCCGAACACGAAGGACAAAGTCAACCGCGGAGTTGCCATCTGTCACGTTGACACGTCATCCTGGAGCCCCGGTTATGGAGCCTTCATTGCTCTGGGTTCGGGTCCTGGGAAGATTGAGGTTTGCCACTGGATTTTTGAGAATGATATGACTTGGGCTGTGGCTTATTGAACTTTGCACGAAATTTTTAAGATGGTTCTTAACTACGGGTGGGCCGAAAATGAGTTCCGGCGTTTGAACTCTCTCAATAAGGGTTCGTTTGGGGTAGCGTTAATCTATTGAAAAGTACTTTCCTTTTCTAACAGAGCTTTTAATAAAAGTGCTTAGTATGTGCTTACATGCTTTTAAATATATATTGTTTGAATATATAATTCAATAAGTACTTAGATAATATATAATTTGAAATTTTTTAAAAATATATTTATCTCTTTATTTAGTTGATAATATAGGATAAAATGATTAAATTAATTGTTCTATTTTTTTAAATCACAAAAGCTATTCTAAAAGTATCAAATTTAAACTTTTGCTAAAAGTGCTTTTAACATCAAAAGTTTCACTCCTAATTTTACGGAATAATATTCACTAAAAGCACTTAAAAGTACTTTTTTTTTAATCAAAAGTACCGCAACTCCAAACGGGGCCTAAATCTGATTTGTGGTTTTACTTGATGTTTTGTAATCAGAACTTCTGAGGGGAAAAAGAGAAATAGAAATGCAAAAAGCAAAGGAAAATTTATCTCTTTTTTTACCCAAAAAAAAAAAAAAAAAAACAAGGGATGAATGATACTTTACTCAGACTTGTTCCCTTTCCTTTGGTGGACTCAGGCTAACTACTACCTTTTTAATTTTTTCTTCTTGAGCCTCTAGTCTACTGTTAAACGATAAGTAGTCCAGTTTCTACATTTGTCGTGTACTGATAACCTTGATTTTGCTCCAATTGGACCTTTGGGCATTCAGAAGGGGGCCTAGTTTTTAAGGTCTAGGTCCAGTTTTCCGTTACCGAAGCAGAACTAAAGCCTGGGCGGCTTAAGCCCCAATCTGAACCGAACAGCACGTAGCAGAGAGCATAAGAATTTAAGGAACACGAAACTTGTGCATCCGTCGATTCTGTCCCTTGGTAGCAGGAGCTGCAGATAAAGAAAGTTCTCCTCTTTTTTTTTTTTTTTGAGGAAAGTTACATTAATAAACCTAATCCCAGAAGAAACTTCAAAAGCCGGCAACTTTTGAGCTCCTCCCTGGGACTTATAAACCCAACCCCAAACCCTCCCAAGAACCGATGTGGGATGGCAACCCCACAAGGGCAAGCCAGTAGGCCCGCTGCTACTAAGAAGTGACGACCCCCCACGAAACCCAGTATAACTATCCTATGCAGGAATTTACCTCTTGACCTTTTCCTAAGAATTGGCTTTTTTTTGACGAAAGTTAGATTAATAAATCTAATCCCAGAAGAAACCTCAAAAGCCGACAACTTTTGAGGTCCTCCCAAGGACTTCTAAACCCAATCCCAAACCTCCCAAGAACCGATGTGGGATGGCAACCCCACAAGGGCAAAAGAAAGTTCTCCTCAATCAGGGGCGATTGATTGCTAATGCCTTGTTTGGATTGCTTGTTTCCGTCGAAAAATATTGTCGTTTTCCGTGATCACATTTCGCTATCACCTTTTTCCCTCACATATATCAAATCGCTACAGTAATTTTTTCATAAAAAATGACGAAAAATGCAATCCAAACACAACCTAATTTGCTTGACACTTGCATGTGTACGCATCTTTCCGCATTATGTCCAGATCCATAAAATAGCAGTAGTGTATTGCATATGCTAACATGTGCTACAATCTGTTCTTTCTATAGCAACTCACATTAAAAGTTGCCCAGTTGCTTTTTCCATTTGGGTCTTCTACATTTAGGTTCTAACTGGTTAAAATGTCGTCGTCGGTCGCGTCAACCGCCGGGTGCGAAATGCAACATTTGATTTCCCTGAAATATTGGATAAGCATCACCAAGAGCCTGTCCTTTTCCTGCCACCACCGCCCAATTTACCTAATCGGATTATTCACACCATCATGAAGCACTTTCTTCTGTTTAGTAACGAACGGGCCGGGAAAGATCAGAGGATTAGTAGATCAGGGATCGATGCCCTTCACTCTATCTTCCTTCAGGAGATGGCCATTACGCTTGTTTTTTTTTTTTTTTCCATGGATACATTTATACTTCTAATTTGTCGATCAGCAATTTAAGGAACTTAAATGAGCACCTTCGTTCCCGAACTGAATTTCGTTACTGATTCAACTGATATAATTGGACTTAATTAGATTAATTATCTGTTAATTAAATCAACATCTTTTTCGTTTTTACCGCCATTGAAATGTGGAAGGCACGATTTTTTTTTTTTGAAGGGGGTGAAAGCGCTCAGGGGCCTTGAATAGGGCCTGGGAATTATTGAGTTGCTAAAAAGAAGAGCTTGTTGTACCCGTTTCATTCACGTATTGGTTTCGACTTTGTTTAGCTACGTTTGCTAATTACTCCTACGGTTATACTTTAGAGATCAGCATAAATCCTTTTCCTCGGGCAATTCTTCCTCTTTTACTTGTAACCCTCAGTATATTTGGACCTAGTAAGTTTTCCTTCAAGTCAAACTAAACCGATCAGTCTTGGACTCTGAATGCGATGTGTTTCGATTTTTGTTTTTTAATGGTTGTACGAGTGGTTCACGTGTCATTTTTCTTCACAGAAGATAATACGTACTTTTGGGCGGTTTGAAAATTTTCCACTTCACTTTCTAACTCAATTCTCCTCGAATGCTGCTGCATGCATTTACATCCATCTATCTGATAGCTCAGATAGGCAAGTCAATGGCAGCAATAGATGAATATGTTCCTACGCTATGCCCAGCTCTTGATGTTTCTTCACCAACTCGTCTTTTTGTTTCTTAATTCTTAGAGATTTCGGCTTCTCTTAAAATTCATAGGTAAGAAATTTTTCATCAATGACGTGAAAATAGAGCTACTTTGACTATGTATTGTATCTTCTGACCCCTTTTTTTTTGTGTTTTCAGAAAATTCATTTTTTCAATCATTAAAGTGCACAATTAGATATTTTTATTTGGACTAACTCCACATTGCACCTACGAACTTGTTTCCTAAATTTTAATTTTGTATATATTTAGACGCTAAACTCTCAAGTTTGGACATATTGCACCCTAAAATTTCAAGTTTGTCCAATTTCAATCCAATCAAGGACAATTTTAGTAAAATTAACAGCACAAAGGAGTCAACAAATCAATAATAAGATGCAGAAAGTGGTCAAAAGGTGCCCAAATATTGTGACAAAAATAAAACAACTCATTTTCATTAATTTATATAATCTTTTATTTCACTGATTTTGCTAACAATATTAGCGATTTATAACCATATAAATCAATGACAATGCACTGAAAGTGGTAAAAAAAAAAAGCTAAGAAATTGTACTTAGAACAAAACTATATAATTTTAATTTTATAAATGTAATTATTGATTTGATTTAAATGAGATAAACTTGAGAATAGAGGATACAAAGTGTCTAAAATTAAAATTTAGGGTGCAAAATGAAAAAATAGTACAAGTTGAGAGGTGTAAAGTGGAGTAAGTCCTTTTTTATTTTTATCATTCTAATGATTTTCATTTCACATATATCACATCACAATAGTGCCAAAGTGTTATTTAAAGAATTTTTTTTTGAAAAATTTCCTATTCAAACACATTGTAAAATGGGATGAGAAATACTCTTTTTTTTGCCGGAACGATAATATTTTTATAATATAATCTATTCTATTCTATTGAAAGAGTGAGTCCAAAGAGACTGTGTAAGGGACTAGCAGGTAAACAGACCTTACTAAATCAATGAATGGCCTGTCATTTCCTTTGAATTTCTTTTAACGCGGGTGTGATATATAGGTCGTGACTTGCGCAGACCCGAAGTACTTTGCACCCAGCCCAAGAGTTTTGTGAAAGACATACTCTTACGTTTATAGGTCGGATGTTGCTCGCTCCTCGGCACCCACCAGCAGATAAAAACAAGATGATATATGCGGGTCTACGCCTACCTTACTCGCAGATGATTAAACTCTAGAAGGAGGTGAAACATCATCTGTAACGCATTGAACCAATACTTTCTTGAATGGACTGCTTCACAAGCTCTCGTAACGGATTCGTAGGGACCTGGTCTGTGTACTAAGCCTCGAGATTCACTCCACCAGATATATCATGCGCGAGACGAAATCATATAAGCGTATTCGACACGACCAGCGGAACCGGTCGCGCAACTTCCGCATTTCAAGCTGGAACTCAGGAAAGAGTACTAACCTATTATGCCGGTCTATCGTAGCAAGGATGAACGATAGTAAGATAGGTAATGGCTCGTAACCAAATATATCCACTTCAGATCTTTGTACCATAAAGCCATTGATTCACATAGCAACGTCTTTGCTCCACGGCATGTCGTGCAATCCGGAAACTGTTCTGGGCCGCGGAAGCGCACTTCCACCTTGTCTAGAAGTCGTTTCTGGAGACGCCCTATGTATAGCTTCTATAGCATCTCTCGCTGTGATATTGAGAGATGTGTCCGCTCGTTGCAGATTCTCTCGCGTTTCATGGGTCTGCAGGTGTTTAAGGATTCCTTGAAGGTTTCTGGACGCTAACTACGCTGCCCAAGAGTCTATGAGTTGGTACGATGAAACCCTGCAGCAAACAAATCATAGATCTGATGTGAGTGCTACGCCTGGTGCGTGTCGTAGATATCATATTGTCGCTGGCAATCATCAAGAAGCACACGATTTGGACACGTAGAGAAGTGTCTCACTAGATATATCGACGAGCAGGTGTTGAGCCATGATGAAAGTTATGTGGGTACATGTAGAGAGGTTTTCCCACCAGTACCAACACACTTGAACTCCAGTGACGGGTTGTGATGATCACTAGGTTACGACGGTCGCAACCTCGGCGGTGTTTTTGGGTTGTTACAAAGCAAACGTCGTAATGAAATGTCATGGTTTTTTTTTTTTTTTCTTAAACATTCATATTATAACATAATAAAATATTACACGCTCAGGTAGTATTTACAATTTCACATCAATCCTATTGTACAGGCATTATTACTAGGTGTCTAGGCAATAATACTAAACCAAAATAAGCACGATGCATGTTAAGTAACAAGCGTCCAAAACTTTTTATGATAACACCCATTTATTGAGCATATAAGCCAGAGAACATACTAGAGGAATATAACAGCTCACAGCGCACATAAAAATTTATAGTAATAATGAGGAACAATGCTCAGGAAAGAAGATAAACTCATCAACCCGGAAGTTGAATGAAACCTTGAATAGGTTTCTAAAACATTATTTAATAAACGTCCCGCTATGAGCACATCATTATATCTAGCTTTCGTTACTGTTCAAGAATAATAGCGTTCGAAAGGTGATTTCGAACGAGACACGCATATCAAGAGCCACGTTTCCTTGTTTCCACGCGCGAGTGCATTGGTCAACACTTCTGTATAACTTCGAACTCCGGCAACTACTACAACCAATAGCAAAACTAAGCCTACCATTTCACTACTTCGATCACCTTCAACTTTAGTTTTCTCCTTCCTTGCTTTAAGATCTTCAATCCTTTCTTTTAGCTTCTTCACATAATCATACAAGAATTGTTTCATCAAAGAACTTTGCACGTACATTTTTTCACAATGAAATAATCTATTCCAATTTAGCACAGAAAAAAAAAGCGAGAAAAGATTTATTTCTATATTGCTGCTCAAACCATATGGTATCGGTATCCTTAAAGTTTCAATCAGTCAAAGTCAGAGTACCGGCCAAGCTTATAAATCCAACGTTATAGAAGCATGCAATGCGTGGTAATAGTTAGGGATGATAAGCGGAGGTAGTACTTTCGGATACCCCGTCCTATGGAGGCAAAGAAAGAGGGCGGGGTTTTTGGGGGAAGTGGGGGCGGGGGGGAATTTTTGCTTCCTCCCGCCATAAAACAGGAATAGGGACGGGGAACATTACCCTTTCCCATCCCCGCATAAATAAATTAAATAAAAAATATGCTTAAAAATGTGTTAGTTGCAATGTTTCAATAATTTATTTTGCTGATCCCTCCATCAATTAGGAAATTACTAGGTTCCTACTATATTTTCTCTTTTGTTCTTTGATTGATATCCAAGAAATGATTTGTGAGGGTTGAATTGAGGTTGCGACCTCAAGGTAACAAAACTGATTACAGTAAAAAAAATTTCCTGTATTTCAAAGTAAGGTTTTCGTAGCTGCTGAATGGTAGCTTTTTTGCTCCATCTCCAATTCTATGTAAAGTGCATACTGCTTTTGATTTCTTAATTCTTGTTGTAAAATAATGAGGAAAATTGCAGTAAATTTTATTATGCATCAAATTTGATTTCTTTTCCCATGAGCACCTCCAAGGAAGAAGCCAGACGGGAGGAGATTTTTGGCAATAGGGTAGGGGACGGGGGAGGGACCTCCTACTCCAAACCCGCCACGTTGCCATCTCTAGTAATGTTTGTCTGTATAGATTTGATTAAGTCTATCTAATAATTTTCTATGATATGATAATAAAGATTCAATATGTCAATTGTCACTAAATTTACCAAGGCACCATTTGGAATGAAGGAAAAGGAATGAAAGGAAAGTAGAGGATTTTACTTGAACAAAAAAGGAAGAAGAGTGGAGGAAACATAAGTCCATTTACCTTGTTTGGATTATTGAAGGAAAGAAAGAAAACTATCACGCGTCAGTTATATATTTATCCATAATTTAAATCTAATTTATAAACACATGATAGGTATTTTAGAAAATTTTAAACTTTTCGTTGATCTTGGTGTCCTTTTCCTCCATTTTCATCCACTTTTAGACAAAAACCAAGTAGGAAAAAAAAATTTATCTCCCTCTTTCCTCCTAATTTTTTCCTTCCCCTCCTCAAAAACCAATTCAACTATAAAAAATGTTATCCCTTCATTTCCTTTCCCTCCTGTTCCCCCAAGACAAACAACAAACAGTGCCCTAGATAAACTCGTATGGTATTGATAACTTTTTGCTTTTTTAAGTGGTGAAATATATTCGATCAATAACTTAGAAAGTACAGGAGTGCTTGTGATCCATTAACTTGATGCTTGGGGACGAACAGGGCGAACCTACCATTCGCCATGCTTTTACGAGTGATTTAAAAATGTATGAGAAAGTGTCACGTCGTCGTTCATTTTTGCAACACGAGCCTAAGCGTCCTTTTATTTTTCAAAGGAAACAAAAAGGTAGTATTCCTTTCCATACAAAATGGAAAATTTTATCTATGGCTATGATCTAGATTCTGAATCCCTCCCGTTAAATGTGCCTGGTTCAGAGATGAATTTCCTTTTCTTGCTTTCAAGTAAAATGAAGTAGAAGAAAGTAAGATAAGGAGAAAGAAAATGCATCTTTAGGTAATCAATAATGAGTTAATCTTGTATACAATCAAGCAATATATAGACTACTATGGTTAGATCCATATCACACATACAAAATTTAAATTTTAAATTTAAATTCATATTAATTGTCAAACATAGAAGGATGATAGTGTATACACTATCATGTATAGAAAATTAATTTATTAATAATACGCATAACATTATTTTGCAAATTACATACAAACACCATACATAGTTTCACATGGAGTGGGAAACAAGATGCATGGAAACTAACATTTTGCACTCCATTTTTTGTTGCTTACACTTTTATCATTTATTTTATCATATAGTCTAATAAATAAAAACTATATGATTAAAATGACAATTGAAATGTGATTAACAAAAATGAAAATCCAAATAACATTTCCCTGACATTTAAGAGACAACATGTAGTGCTCGTAATAGTGATCAGTTTGATCCACTGATTTATATCCTCATCCTTCAAATTGCAGTGGGCACAGAGTTCCCCCTAGGGCTGGAGAAGCAAATCCTGCAGCTGATAGTGTCTTCAACCTCTGGTACACTCTTGAAGTCTCTATACCGATTCTCGAAGAGTATGCCTTCAAACAAGAAATAACTATCAGCGAAGTGCTCATCTTAACCTTGTATCATGGATCATGGCTGTTTTACAGCTGATAATTGTATATGCAGTAGCTGTTGCTAATATTGTATTAACTTTTTTCTGCACAATTTTCTAAAAGGAGTCGTTTGAATAATTTCACGATCTTGGTTTAGTTTAACCTGGGATATAAACATAAAGCAATTTAATTAGTCTTTGATATTTAAAACTTCTTAGTTTTATCATATCATAATATTCCCCAGAAAAATAGTTGGGTTTTACTCTACGAAAACGCTGGCAGAAACCTCATTTAGCTGCCAGTATAAGGTCAAAAACCTAGAATTTCGGCTTCCCATCTTGACCTTCAGCTTAGAAGCTATGTAATCTCAAAAGATAATGTGATTAACGGACTATGAGGTGGAGAATGATGCGACCCTATATATATGTGTGTGTATATATACACACACACACATTAAATTACCTAAACAATTAATGTCACAAAGTAAAAGGGTTTATGATAATAATGCTACGTTACCAAGCGCCTTCCTTTTTTGATTCCATTTTCCAACCCACGCTACCACCGGAAAAGAAACAGAAACACGAGAGACAACGGAGATCAACCTGGGAAGAAATTGTATAGAAGATCCTGTTTTTCGAAGTTGAATAGTTTGCGCTCAGTACTTGAGCACCTTCTTCCTCAAGAATGCTGATGACTTCATACAACGTGAAGCCCTTCTTCAAGCTGGTAACCAAATTCACTTCAAGAATTGGACCCTTTTCACTCATCTCAATGGCTGGTAGCACCAAATCTTCTTTCAGCTCTTCCTTTTTTGCGTTCAGCTCATCTATCCTTTTCTTAAGATCTTTCACATAAACAAAAGATTGCTCCACTAGAGCAGGTAAAGTCAATTTCTCCTGCAATATTTAATAGTAAACACAACACCTCAAAATGCCTGTAGTCACACAAAGATCAATTACGTCAAATAATTAAGCTGATTTTGCCAAGAATTCTATCAGATTAACCAGAGAAAAACGACTTGGCAGGTGGAATTTTTTTTTTTTTTTAATTTAGGATTTATCAATTAGGATACAGCTTGTCACAATCTGCTTCTTAAGATACTCAAATTAAAAGACTCGAAAACTGGAATTTTATTTCGCCAATTGTTTACATTACTATGAACTCCGCAGTAAGTTCAAATTTAAAAAAAAAAAAAATCTTTTGACTGAAATGCAGACCTGGGAGGCAAGAGGTGGGAGGAGAGAAGCAAGTCGCGAGTAGAGATTCTTGAAGTGCAGCCTTCGAAGCTTCCCCTTCACACTCCGACCGATTTTGCATGAGACACCTTCAGGCTGCATCTTTAGTCCTTTTACAGTGCAGTGCCTTTTCTTTTTCTTTTTTGGGTTACTTGTGACTGGGGCCTGCATGATTGCTAATCACGAAAAACAGAGCTAATTAGTGCTGGAGAAGAATTGAAGTTGGATAATGAATTGTATGTTTATATAGGAGGAAGCACCGTTATTCGATGTATAAAAGAGTCCGCCTCTAGTGTGCATAACATTTTTGGAGAAAACTCAAGAAACTGCAAGTCAACCAAGTTGGAAACACCTGTACAATATTGAGCACGTTGACAGTGAAGTTTTCTCTCATTCTTAGAGCAATTAGATGGTTCGTGACTATTGAAAAAATCAGCCATCCGTGATGATGACAAAAAGTATTCGATATAACGTGTGTTCTACCTTTTATCATTATGCATGCCAAAAGGACTCATTGAGCAGGAAAGTTAGTAAATCTTTGTACATACGTTAACAAATACAAAGTGAAAGCTCATTCTTGTGCTAGTAATCGTGCCACTAAGCGTGGATTAACAGTATTTTTGAGTTGTAAGTTTTTTGTGTTGATTACATAATTGTGAATTCAGCCCTATATATTTTATCCGAAACAAAATCATTTACGTGTTTTTAATATAGTACTAAAATCCATTTGTTCTATTATTACGGTTACCATTTTGATTTGAAGTTAAGTGTGTTATCTTGGCAAGGTTTGTTTCTAATCCTCCCATTAGGGTTCTAAAACTTCTTTTGAAGCTTTCAATATTTGCCTTTACATGCCCCAACAATCTTGGTTTTAAGTTTGGGTATTACAATTTTGAAAATATTGACACAAAAAACATGCACCTACCCATTTTAGCCTTTGAATCGCATAGGCTGTGAGTCAAAAGAAGAATCAATTTTTAGTCTACTTCAAACATCAATCCAAACCGCAGTTCAACACACACACACACACACACACATATAGATATCTAGACTAGAAAAATCAAGTATATACGGTTCCTTTTTCAAATTTCACTTGTGCGTCTTGATTGCATAACCTGGGTCTCTCTACTTTTCGTAAACGAAGGATAATTTAGCAGAAATAACTACAGGCACTAAACTTCGTTCTTGTTTGCAGCCGTTTTTTATAAAAATTGATTAAGAAAGTGATTATAGAGTTTAATCACAGTAATTAAAGCTACTCTTTAATTAATCTTGTATTTTAGCTTTTTGGATTAGAAATTTATATACAGAAGAAGCAAATGAACAAAAAAGATTAAGAAAAAGACTGATTAATCAAATCAATTAAAATAACGTGGGAAAAAAAAAAGTCAAGAGTATTCCTTACTAAGAAAAGAAAGATGACACCTTACGTTTAAAAAGGGGAAAAGAAAGAAAAAAAGATGACGCCTCACTGCCGATTTGGGAGGAGCGGGGTATGGTACCATATGGTGTGAATCACGAGTATTAAGACTAATGTGGAATTTGGAGACTTTTAAGTCATCAGAAAAATTCCACAGCCGAAGGAGACGACAGCCGCATTTTCTGATTTCAAGCTCATGTCATCCCCGTCTCCGTCTCCGTCTCCGTCTCCCGGCCAACTAATTAATTGAATTCTTCATTAAGGGCCTCGACGTGCAAGTTGCAACTGTCTGCCGCGCATGAGCATGAACAGGCGAGCTCGCGATCGCAACTTTCTTGACACAAATTTTTATTACGCAAAAGATCGTCAGTGGTGCACGCGAGAGAGTTAAGGACTAGGACCCAGTAAGGGTCTGTTTAGTACGATGTAAAACATTTTCTCTGGGAAAATAATTTCATTGCAAGTCATTTTCTGGAAGTAGTTTTTGTTTTCTTTTTAATTTTCTATCTGTTTGGTTACTTTGGGGAAATATTTGTCCCTACGAGGAATTAATTGTTTCTATAAGTTCGATGCAGATGCAATGGGATGTGCAATAAGTCAGATTGCATTTGCGTGAGAGGAGAAATAATATGGAATGAATAGAGGCGCAGAAAAGGATTGATTCGATGTTTTGCTAAGCGATATTGTCGGACAATCCCCCTAGAACAATTTTCTATGAGCCTTAGGGCGTGTTTGATAACTCTAATTATCGTTGAAAATTAATTCGTTCAGAATTTTTTTGAATTCAATATGTTTGATAACCAAAATGCTTTATTATTTAATATATTAAGCACTGCTTAATTTGTGTACAAAATTGTAAGTGAAAATTTTTCACTGAATTTTCTGAATTGACAACACATACTTATATCCGACACACACACAAACACTCGTGCATGTACATGCTCTATCTTATACACACACTTAAACGCCACCTCCAAATTAAGAGGCCCCGAATTCAACTCCTCCTATTTACATTATTAAAAAAAATACCACCTCTAAATTCTTTCATTATTTTCTCTCTCTCACGCACAAATAAATGCTATTTAAAAAAAAAAGAAAACAATATTTGTGCGATATTTCAATTCAGTATTATAATCCAGTTAGTTATCATACACGTACAATTTAAATAATTTAACAACTTAATATTTTTTGCGCTTAATTTTCAGAATTTAGAATTTAAATTTCAGATTTCGATTTTGTCAAACAAGCCCCCTACACTCTTTATGTTGATAAAGTAAGTAAGGCCAAAAGGAATAGGATTAGAGGGTGGAAAATGACTTTAGTACGTTTATAATTGAAGTTATTTTACAAGTGCAGCATGTGTATATAACTACAGTCAGCCAAATTGAGAGATATATCTGCCAAAATACTCCGTGGTGCAGAGAATTATTGACCATAAAAATGGCAAAAAATGTGAAGCGAGAGACACCTAATATTTTAGATTAACCGTTTATATCTCACCATAAGATATATTCTCATACATCTGGAGTTTGGATCAATATAATCGACTTCAATCAACGAACAGCACTAGAGTCTCAGAAATCAACGTTGTGCATTCAGAAATTAGAATACCAAGTTGTCAAGGTTAACTGTTTTTCGGCAGGGTCGTTTTCAACCCCACTAGTAAACTTGTTCTTTTAGAACAAAATTGCATATTATCATTAATTTTCACCATCCTTTATCTTATCAATATTGCAATGTAATTATTAATTAAATATAAATAGGACAAACTTAAAAGCAAAGGGTGTAAAGTGTCCAAAATTAAGAATTTAGAGTGAAAAATGTCCAAAATTTAAGTTTAAGGTGCAAAATGAGAAAGCGGTACAAGTTGAAGGGTGTAAAGTGAAGTTAGGTTTTTAATTAGCCCGCATGCCCTGCAGATTTTCTTAAATTATAGTACTACAATTGTACCATATGTCTCTTTAGTCACCGGCGTGCGTTAGGAACATTAATTATTTCTAATGTTTGATTTTGAAACGAAAGCCAGGGCATTGCGGCGTGTGGGGCTAAATCAACGGACCAGATTAGTCGCTGTCGGATTTGGCGAGGTAGGAATTAAACGGTTGTCCCAAATGCATCATTGACCAAATATGGTGTATAACAAAACGATAGTTTTTATTGAAAAAGCTTTCATGCACCAAAAAAATATGTAACACGTTTTACGAATCGATTTTTACACCAATTCCTACGATTTTTAACATATACTAAAACTACAAAACTGCAACATCGGCTGCTGTATCCGTTCTTTTGCTACTCAAACCGGCGCCATGACAAATAATAATAATAAGGAAGTCTACCAGTGAATAAACAATAATTGGCCCAGACTATTCAAACTCGGACAAGTGAACAAATTCATCTTACGTTCGTCTAAATACCAATAAGAATACTACACCATTACTTTACTATAAGTAATTGAGGCTAGTTTAGTTTGAGATTAATAATATGATACTAGTGTATTATGAAGGATGCCATGTGGTATGATGTATGTATGTATATATATAGTAGACTGTGTGAAATTTCGGTGAGCTAAAGTTACAAAAAGCCTACAAGAAGTATTTAATACTCCCTCCGTCCCATTTTAATAGTCCTGATTTTTTTTTCACACAGTTTAAGAAAAAGTAGTTAATTTTGTTGGAACAATCAATTTAGGTAGCTATTTTCCTAAAATGCCCTCATATTAATTAGAGTACAACTTTATGGGAACTTGAATTGATGGTAAAAAAAGAATCAACTCTCATTAAATGGGGTAGGTTTATAGTAACAACAACTTACATTGAATAAGGGTATTTTAGGAAAATTAAAATACAACTACATTTTTCAATTGGAAAGTAGACTACAATTTGGGACAACAAAAAAGGAAAACAGAGACTATCAAAATGAGACGGAGGGAAGTACCTTTTTGGACTCATCTAATGAGTGAGACTCGTATGAAATTCATATGTTAATTTTTAAAAATGTAAAATTAATTAAGCAAAAAAAAGTGTGTAGACATATGGTAAAACAATAACTATTAGTATGTGCATTCATGATAGGTTGGATTTGGTTCAAATATAGATACTAACGGGTGTCTACTACCTTTGAACAAAGCCCTATCATTTTCAGCAAAAGTAATTCTGAGTTTGGGAATTTTGTTCTCCTAGTTATGATTACTACATTATTAAAGCACCAAGTTTACGAAATGTCTCGCTACTGTAATTATCATTGGTCACATGGTTCAGAGGAAGAAAAGAGTATTCTTCGCTACTTGGTGCAAGAGGCAAGGTTCAAGCAATGTATCAAAGAAGTTAAACAAATTAAAAGAATAAGACTACAATTTCTTATCTAATAAATTTGGATGCTACCTTGTTTGGATTGTAATTTTCTATACAAAAAAAAAAAAAAAATTTATATTTTTCGTTAACACGTTTTTTAATTACCTTTTAATCTTACATATATAGAATTGTTACAGTACATTTTTTTTTTCTACAAAAAGCCCTAAAAATAGCAATCCGAACAAGGTCTCAACGGAGAAAAAGGATATTGAAAGGACTCATCAATTTGCATATTTTTGGTTATAGACATTGAAAGATATATTCCCATGCGCACCTGTATATCATTGGTTGAATTGGTAAGCTCACATTCACCAGCCACGTACTTAGATACTCGAAGACGTTAAATTCTATCCCACGAAAACGTTTAATTTCAACTTAAAATGGTTTGACTGGGAACATTAACCCTTCCCCAAATGAGAAATCGGCAGCAATGCACTTGCATCATGAATTCACCATATGTTTGCGTAATCAGATAATTTTCGGATGTAATATGTTTGACCTTGTGTTATGCAGTGTTAATTTTGACCCTGAATGATTCTGCCAATCTGTATGAAGAACGTAGTTAAATAACCTTACCAATATTTACATGCTGCTCCTATGTCTAATGCCGAAAGTTCCTCCCATCAACACAACCATTTGATTTGGGAGTCGTTTGGGATTCCAAGAATTTCAATTTGTTAGAAGAGTTTATTAAGACGGAATACGAAAAGCAAGAAAATAAAGATAGAAAAGTTAAAGAGTCTTCCTTTACCCTTTTTGTTTTTGTGTTTTTTTTTTTCTTTTTTTGGAAATTAGGATATGACTGTTTAAATTAAAACTTGGCATGTCAAGTCAACCTCGAATTCTCCTCGTCCAAGCCAAAGCAGGCCGTATGTTGGATCTTGAGGCGTTTCGTGCACGCGTTAAATTAGAAATACTACTCAGATCAGAAACTTGCCCGCCTTTCGGCGCAGCCGCATCCCTTTCCGGTCCGGTGTCTTTTATCTTCTTTGCTTTTTTGTTTTTTGTTCGAAGGTTCGTTCTCTGTTAAACGGGCGACATTATTGTGTTCATACCCTTTTGTACGTGGACACTTTCTTTTCGTCTTTGAAGTAATACCTTCCCTCTTTTCTGTAATGAGACTCATACAACAACTCTACTTCTGTTTTACTTGTTCTGATACTTAGTAGCCGGAAAAAAACGATAGGCAACCGCCCTATGTATTGTTTGTTGGAAGGGGATTGAAATTATTGTGCTGTTCTCACAAAGCTCGTATTATATATATATATACTCGCCAACTGACTCAGACTTGGCAGTATACACCACCAGAAAACCCGCAAGCAAATGGAACTCAAGAAACTTCTAACGTAAACAAAGAAAGGGAAGGAAAAAGCAAAAGGAGCTTCGAAGTAGTGTAATGTAATTATATGGTTCAATATCTTGATGATTACAATCCAAAGTGAGTTCTTGTAATTAATAAGGCAGCATAACACGCGAATACTCTCATTGTCAACTCCCGCTATGCTATCCGAAGGCTGGGGCCAGACGGGAAAGGATTGAAGAGAGGAGGAGACAGAGGAGATGGACTGGAGAGAGACATTCGAGTAGGCAGAGGCCACAAGTGAGGGGACATCCAGAAGACACTTCACCTAAGCACAAGGAAATGAGGATTTACCGGGCAAATCGGTAGCCTGTTGCTCCAAAGAGTTGATTGACGACAGGCCCCCAGACATGCCTGCAAATCTCCTCTAATTTCATCATTTTCCTAAGCCAATAATATCAATCTAAAATTTTCTACCGTTTCAGGGGAGAAAAAAAAAAAAAAAGAGTAATATCAATCAGATCTATCCATGGACTTCAGAAAAATGGATTGTTTCGTCATTATACTAGTAAGTACATATAATGAGCTATCCGAAGGGCTGAACTAAAGTACTTGGAGATGTTGTGTGTCACGAGTTAAAAATAAGTTTAGATCAAAATTTGATTATAGATTCAAACTTTGATTCCAATTTATACCTGACACTACTGATAGTTACCAAAACCTTATCAAATCATATTTTAGGAAATCGTTCTTAGTTACAGGCCGGTGCGACTAAATGTTGCAAAAATGAGCCTCCACTCGTTTTTTGTTTTCTATGAAAGCAGATATCCTGCGTCCGGATCCCCTTCATGAGATCTATCTCTATCGATAGCTTCATTTGTTTATACCTAAATGACTAGAATGATATAAAATGATCTAGTTATCTCATTAATTTTCTCTTGATCTCTAAATTAATGTACTAAAAATGATATTCTTTTGAATATATTTTGACATTCAATTTATACGAAATATTTGAACGCCAAAAAATGGGTCAGAATTGTAACAAAATTTATAATGATTAATCAGATGACAAAATTTAATCAATTTCGTACAAAATTATATGTATAACTAATAGTACAGGTGATGAAATATTATGGATAGTGTTAATTTTTAAAAATAATTTCTAAATTAATTTTATTGAGGTGTAAAGGAAAGAACATCTTTCCAATATATATACAATAGAAAGGAGCCTGGTCCCTCAACCTCTATTTTCGATAGGAAAGGTTCTTGCAAGTAAGCAATCTTCAGTGGTTAACATGAAAAACTTAATTAGGAAGATGACTCGATCGGTTAAACGTCTAATTATGCTCCCTTCCTTGCTTACAAATTTAAAAGATTTGAGATTGATGATTGATACTGAGTAACATGACAGAAAGAGAACTCTTAATATTTTTTACCTGAGTAACACAGAACAATTCCGTTAAAAATATGTACAGGCGATTCTCGATGGAGATTCTCACAGAAGGGTACGTACTTTGATAAAAGAGAAAAAGTAGAGAAAGAAGCTATCTAGTACATATGTATAAGCGAAAATATGCAGTACTGCTAGCCAAGATGGCCTCTTAAATTTATTATATCATCACTCATATCGCCCCAGGCGGCTTAGTCCCCTTCAAAGGCTGGAGAAGAAACATCCTGTACCACCCAGTGCTTTCAACCTGTCATGCAATCTTGAAGTCTCTATTCCAATTCTCGGAGAGGATGCCTACAAAATCAACAGTCATATATCAGTGTTGAACGTACCCGAATGCGACTTGTGTGCGCTACTTATTTGAACAGCACCAGACATGCTGCAAAACACGCACGCACGCACACAAGAGAGCCAAAAGAGACGAACCTCAGAAGAAATGGTATATAAGACCCTGTCGGTCAACGTTGCATAGCTGGCACTTAGTACTTGAGCACCTCCTTCTTCGAGGATGCTGATGACTTCAGGCAGTATGAAGCGCTTGTGCAGGCCGGTTTCTAAATTCACCTCTAGAATTGGACCCTTTTCAATTATTTTCACTGCTTGCAGCACAATATCTGCTGTTGAACTACCAATCTCACCTTTGAGCTTCTCCTTCTTTGCTTCGAGCTCTTGGATCCTTTCTTTAAGATTCTTCACGTGAGTGAGTGAATAGTCCAATAAAGCAGGTAATGGTAAATTCACCTGCATTTGATAGTAGATGCATCCTAAAACACCTCAATGCTTCGTCTTCACGAACCTCAAGAAAATCGAATTAATAGGATGATTGAGTAAGGATTTACCTCGGAGGCTGGAGGAAGGAGAAGAGAAGCAAGTTTTGAGTACAAATTCTTCATTTGCTGTCTTCGGTGTCTCTCCATTACCCCCCGAGGAGTTCTTGGTTTCAAATTGCCTGCCTGCATAGTTGTTGTTGTTCAGTACCCTACTCTCTTGTATTTCAATTGAATTGTATGTGAGAAACTACCTTGTCTGTGAGGTGTACTATATATAGGCCGGTGCTCATGTCTGCCTAACAGCCTGCTTCTTGGGATAATGTAACACGATCCAAGTCAACCGAATGTGCATGACACGTGATCAAATAACAAACTAAATGAATAGCTTTGCGGCAGTTAACTTTACGGTAAACTACTTATAACCCCCTGTAATTTTATATAATATCAGACGACCCTCTAAACTTTCAAAATAGCCACATAATCCCCTTATAATTTTATGTAAAATGAAAAATGAACATAATACATAATCAGTTACGGTCCATATACTCAATGCGCTCTAAAAGCACATGTAACATCCTTATGGTTTGTATAAGTATTCAATTTACTCCCCAGTAATTTTGCATTCATCCACTCATCTCTTATACTTTGATATAAGATAAGTTAAATCATCGATTGATTTAACATTTAAATAAGAGCACTATTGATTATTTCAATTAACAATATTATATAAGTTATTTCTCGTCAAATTTTCACTTTATATAAAATCATAGGAGGGTGAAGTGGACATTTTGAAACATTAAAGGGATTATATGATAATAGATGAAACGATAGGGAGATTATATGTCATTTACCCTTAAGTTTATGATATTTGTGCGGTTGTATAATTATTGCATTTTTTGAATAATTTAGGAGTATACTTAGAGCTTTGTTGTTTGGATATATTTTACTCGTACACACAAATTTATAAATATTATTACATATAATAAAGTAAATCATATATATATTAATAGTATATACACTATTATCGTTTGATTTATGATATATATGCAAAAATTAAATTTTAAATTCAAATTTTTCATAGTTATCATTCATCTAATACTGATGGTATATAAAAACCTCAACAGTATATGTTACAATCTCCCAGAGAAATCAGGGTTGCCTAATAACCATATCCGCTTGTTGGTGGACCTGCGATTGACGGAATTATTACGCAATTCAGCGCTATCACTAGCTGAGGTCATTCGTGACCCATCCAACTAGTGCTATGGACAGCAATTTTTTGTTATATTTTTCGTAAACACATTGTTCAATCACCTTTTTACCTCACATATATTAAATCGCTACAGTAATTTTTCTATAAAAAATCTAGAAAAATACAATTCAAACACAACCAATCCGGATGAAAATCCGGTAGATTGATTTTGAAAATACACTTTTCTTTGGAAGCTTTTTTTACGTCAAACTATAAGCAATTCATCGCTGTCGCTAGCTGAGGTCATTCGTGAATCGTGACTCATCCAACTAGTGTTATTAAGATTGCCGGATGAAAATTCGGTAGATTGATTTTGAAGATGAAAATTCTTAAATCAAAACAAGGCAAAAAAGAAAATCTTAGATGCGAGCTCTCTTGCCTTTCTTTTTTATTATTTTATTTTTCATAAAAACATTGTGATTGCTTGTTTCTGTATCTTTTTTATTCATTTTCTAAAACAATTGAGAAAAGTGAAAAAAAATAAAAAACTATTGAGTTTGAGATTGAATAGTTGCATCGTAATGTATAAAAAGTCAGTTGAAAGTAATTTACAATTTTTCATATGTTTATCAAATGGTTCATTGATTTATCAAATTGCAAATTTTCTTATTTAGTCTTCGACAACGAAAGAAAGGAGCAAATTTGAGTTTTACTTTACTAGAGGATTTCTAAATAATTAGATGTCAATAAAGTATGAGTTGTTGATACTTGCAATGTAACTTTGTTAGGATATAAGCGCGGAACACACAATTATTGAGATATTAAGAACACAATAATTTAATGATAAATAAGTCACAAGCATGAAAATATTTAACGTGGTTCGGTTTCGTCATTGAGCCTACGCCCACAGAAAGAAATCCATTCTTTATTGTTAGAGAAAAATCTTATATAAGAATACAACTTAAATCTAAACTCAATTCTTGTATACCATCTTTCATCTCTCAAGAACCGTCTCTCACACCTCATGTATAGGGCTACATGTCACGTTCTGTGCCCCTTATGTGTCTCTTATGTAATATGTCAACCCACCTATTTATAAAGAGTATTATTTGGGCAAAACCCAAATAATATAGGAAACTAGTGCTAATTTGTAGACTTATGCAGAATAGGAAATAACTTAGACTATTTCAAATAACTAAACTAATTAGAAAACTAATTACTTTCACATAAAATAAAAAACCTGTTTAAAAGAAATTAAGCCAATTTTCTAACAAGTTTAATGTTAATGCAAATCAAATAATAACCTTGGACATGAATTGGAGTACAATATGAATTCTGCAAAACAAAAGCTGCGAGTCCAGCTACAAACCCGATAATTAGGAACCATGCAGTTGGGGAGCTTCAGTTTGCATTTGCACAATTCCCAACTTATTATCCTTTCGAGTTCACATTTACCAACTAATTCTCACTAAATTAAACACTCCCGAGCACGCATCCGTAAAATGCGAACTTAGGAGTCTCGGAACTTAGGAGTCTCGGAGACATCACATTCACAGAATGTGAACGCCTTCCTTCTTGGAACAGGACACTAAAAGTCAAAAACAAGCCTTTTTGTGGAATGATTTTGATTTTTCATGATAACTTTTGAATTTACCTCAAGATCACTCGCCTCATTAGTTTGACGATCTAAAAATACAAATCCAATTCTATTAGTAAGAGTTTAGCTCACTACCGAGATTTCCAATACGTGAAAGTTAGTGCTTTCAACTTGTGTTATTTAGTGAATATCCATGGTTCTCCTTCCTATTACTTTGCATGCGGATCTTCTTGTCTAATTCTAGTTGTAGAACTAAAATATTTTCATTTTATATTGTGCCCCCGTTGGAATAATATCCTAGCCCTACCACTGCCTCCCATGAAGTATATGATAATTTCACCTAATACTTCTCTTGTTTTGAACATTACACTTATCTCCCCTATTTTTGTTGTTTCTGAAATAAAAGCTTATAATTAAATAGCATAAATTTTGAATGAAAATTCAAAACTACCCTTTTGTTAAAAAAAAAGTGAAGAGAAAAGAAACAACTATGATACCTTTCTTTTCAAGTGTTAGAACTAGTATCACCACAACACCACTATGTGGCATAATCTCATTTACTATCACAATAATCACAATCCATCAGCAAAAAAGCAAAACAAGAAAAGAAAACAACAAAGAACAAACCATGATAAATAAATAAGTATAGTGCTGACGTAAATCTTTTTCTTTTCTTGAGCAAGAACTAACTTTTTTATTGATTAGAAAAAAATTAAATAATGACGTAGATTAGTACAAACTACATCAATGATAACTATAACAAGACAAGAACAATAGAAAGAGAACTTTTCTTTAAAAAAAAAAAAAAAAACAACAACAACAACAGCAGAGAGAGCGAGAGAGAATGTGACTTTTATTTCATTTCCTTTCTTTTAAAGTTTGTTAGGTCCTCTTATATTTGAGTTGAATTTTATGTGCGGGCTAGTGTGGCTTTTGTAGTAATAAGGGAGGTAAGTGTAATATTCAAGATAATGAGGGTGCTAGGTGAAATAATAAAACTCAAAGAAGGTTTCTAAAGCTATCCCTTTGGATTATACTATACTAATACGCGTTGATGAATTTTGGATTATACACGCGGCACACGTACAGGTTCATGATTTTTGCCCTCTTCATCTTATGTTATGTTTAAGTTCCAAAAGAGTCATTTTGAAAAAGCTTTAAGGTTTTTTTTTTTTTTTTTTTGGATCACTTGTAGGAGAAACATTTTCTTCGTCAACATGTAAGTTTTTTTTTTTTTAAAAAAAAAAAGATTCTGTATCAATTTAGTTAATTTTAAAATGCCTAATACATTTCCCATGCACTTCTTTATTCTTCGTATTTCGATTCAGCTTTTACATGAGCATCCAGTATGCATATGTTACTAACTTGTCTTGCAATTCAAAGTGACACTCAAAAAGGTTATTGAGTAACAACATAAAAATCAGTTTGCACCAAATTAAAAGATATGCCAAACTTTCCTCAATTTCTTATCTAGACGTCATTTTAGTCATTCGTGACAGTTTGCACTGCTTGGACTCCTGACATCTGCAATTATGCATATTGGAGAGTGGCTTCCACTAATTTCAATATTTGACTAATTGAAGTATAACAAAGATATCATGAATATGTACATGAAGTATACCGTTATCTTAGAAGTGATTATTAACAAGGGTAATTTGAGGGACCAAATGTGCGTGCAAAGGGTACAAAATCTGCTGTTTCGGTCCAAATGTGCGACAGGTTTTTTTTTTTTGGGAATAACATGCAAGGCAAAACTTTAGGATGGATTTGCTTTGCTTTTTCAGTTTAGCCTTTTACTTCAACAAAAAGAAAAGGATTTTTAATTACATCATTTCAATCTGCGTGCTTCAATTTTACAAGTAGTTCGATCTGTGTGAATGAGAATTTTATCTTCGGATGACCAATTACAAATTCTTTCCAAATTAATTATGGATGGCATGAGAAGAATCTTGCATACCAAGCATTGGTGTGTTGTCAATTATATCGTGCAATCCTTATGTGGACAATTTTGTTAAAGAACATAATTGACAGTTGTAGAAACACGGATCCAGCTGCCTGGATACTGTAACATTAGACTTAACTTCATGTACCACACATTACCCATTGTCCAAACGACTCCAGAGTCTCAAGTCAAGGAATTGCTGATAGAGATTCAAGGCAAGGCATGTTTATTTTTCCGCCTATAAGGACAAGATTTCATTCATAATCGTCACCTAGAGATCTCATCAACAAATAAGAGGGGCACGCATTAGATTCTTTGGATCGTGAGTCACTGGGAGTCTCCAATCAAGACCTGGGTCGGACATGGTGCAACCAATAGTACCAAAGGCGCCGCATTGTCTGATTTCTTGGGTCACGGCAACATCAACTATTACAAAACGCAGCTGGCTTGACAGCGGAGATCAATAATTCAAATCTTACCTTCCATTAAAAGCTGTCATTTAATGTGATTTCTATTAGATTTATATGAGTGCCTCTTGCACCCGTTTGATCAGATGGTAATTTAGCTCTCATCAATTTTTCGTGATTCTGTTGGGTCACCCCCTACTATAGATTAGAGTAGAAGTTTTCATCGATTTTCTATGATCCTGTTAGATCACCCATAATACATGTTAGAGTAGAAATAGACGTAGATAGAGACAATAAACCAAAAAAAAAAAAATTATTCAAAAGAAGCGGCTATCCTCAAAGTTCAAAGAACTATGCTTTTACCCTATGAAGATGGTAAACTTTCAAATAGGTCCTTGAGGCCCTTTGAGAAACAACCTCCTTTCGATTGATTATTTTCAACCGCTTTGAGTGGGAGTAAATTGCTTTTTAACCTCAAAATTTCTCCCATTTGCCAATTGGCCGGAATTTTTTTTGAAAGAATGGTTCCGTTTGGCAAATGAGTTGTTAGAGTATTTGTTTAAAATTTTACTATAGAAGTTGTAGGAAAATTTTTTAAAGTATATAAATTTTGAATGTTTTGAAGTGTATAGTTCAAAAATTTTTAAAATTATTGTAACTAAAGTTGTTAAAAAATTTATAACCAACAAATTTGGTCATAAACTTATTTGCCAAACAGGCCCAATATATAGTAAAAAGACGTGATCAAAGCCCGCAGAATGATAAAATCAAGTCATACACGTAGCAAAACATAGACTCGCACTGTTTAGACTAAAATTTATAGTAGGAGTACATGATCCAAGAGCTTATTTATGCGGGACTTGAGGGTATCATGCAACCTCACAATTCAATGCTGCATCAGTTTATCACTAGTGGTACTCTTTTCAGATTTCACAAACTGGTCACCTATTGCCGCAAACAAAAATTAATTTGGAAAAGCAGTAATCTGACCAGAAAATTTTTATTTTTTTTTTGAGAGAGAGAAATGTCAGTAGACATTAAAAATTGCGTCTCACGTTAGCTTTTCACGAAAACCTCTCACATATGAAATTTGACGCACATAAACCAAATGTCGAAATTCAATTAATTCTCCCGTCTCCATCAACATTGTGAAAGCAATTAAATATCAGAGTACTAAATGTCTGATTTTACTTGTTTTTTCGGCAGCGTCATTTTCAAGCAAACTACACTCCAAAAGGGACGACTTATCCTCCTAATAATGGCCCCTCCCGAGGTAGATCATGTGGTTTCGATCCCCTAAGTATATCGATCACAATTCGAGTTCCAGGTATACCCATAGTTGTCAAAATCGCGATCCGGATAACCAAAATCGATCCGGATCGTATGCAGAGTCGCAAATCATATTAATCTTTGTAGGATCGCATAGAATCGTAGCAGGATCGGCAGGATCGTGTAGGATCGTAGGATCGTAGGATCGGTAGGATCGTACGATTCTACAATTTTTTTGTAAATTTGTGAAATACGAAGCTCCATTTTGCAAGTAAATGAAAATATTTGTGGTATATTTGTAATTTATCAAAGAATTGTAACCTTTAATTGCAATTAAGAGCTTTTGGTAGGATCTTACGATTCTACGATCCGATCCTACGATCCGATCCTGTGAAACTAAAATCGATCCTATGTAGGATCCCGATTTTACAAACCTTGGGTATACCTCGCTCGGAGTTCAGGTTGGATGCCTTTCCCCGGATCCTAGGGGATTAGTCGGGCCGTAAGACCCGGACAGCCCTATGTGAAAAAGGAAAAAAAAATCCTCCTAATAATGGTGCCACTGCTTCAGGAGACCGCCGTAAGATGGAACTGTACAAAATGTACACACCGTGTCCAATCGGCTTCAAATCCACAGTCGCAAGCAGTTCGGTCGGTCCACTGAGACTCTTCCACGCTGATTTATTTTAGCCGGACAAAGTTTCGTGCCCCAACGATGAATGGTTATTCTCTGTTTCTATAATCATCCTTTTTTTTTACTGTTTACAATTTTGTACAAAGGCCATCCAAGAAGAAATTCTACGAACAACTATCTGATTACACGAAATGCCACACATCAACCATCAACTGCCAAGGAGTAGTGAAAAAACCAAGTAGTCCTTAAACCTTAACTCCGTATAGTGAATTCGTTTGATTCGACGAGAGTTAAATTTTCATCGATTTTTTCATTGATTCAGTTGAGCTTTCTCTCTTAAAATAGATTATAGTACAAATAGGAGTAAAAATAGGTGTAAAGTAGATTAATTTCGATTGTCGGAAAAAAAAAGCCTTAACCACTAAATCCATTAGCTTTTAACTCAAATCGAAATTTATTAAATTTCTTTAATCTGTCACACAGAAGGAGAAGAAACGAGAAAACCTCTATCTTCTTTATCCATAAATTCAATAGTATAAATAAATATCAAAGGCATCAAAAGTTTGCAGACTTGAAAAAAAAAATTCAGGCTTGTGATCCAAAGTCCATTTGAAGAAGCACAAATCTTGGAATTTATTCTCACCTTTATTTTTTCCTTAAATCTTCTCTCTATAAGCGAGGAAATTTTTTACAAACTTGGATGTCTCTCAGATCTTGTTCTCTCTAGTGAAGATGATCCCAAACTTTGAAAAGAACGAAACCATGCCAATTAATGAAATGGTTATCATCGTGTCCAGTTTATTACAAGTTTCAGTCAGATCTTTCCCCTCTTTTGCTTCTCTGGCTGAAGGCATGGTGGAGAGAGAAGACTGATAAGGTGCAGCCGTCTTTGTTGTTTCCTTCCTTTCTACGTAAAATTTTATTGTGAGCCAAGCCGTATTAACATCGATTTTAATCGGGAAATAAAAGACATTGGTCAGGTGAAGGTTCCACGTGGAAGAGTCTCAGCGAAGCGACTGAATTGCAACTGCGGGGCTTCGCGACTGAGGATTTGCAGCCTGTTCAATGAGCCCATAATAGAATTAGAATTAGAATTTTGCTCGTGCCTTGGTACAATCTTTTTTTTTTATTGTAAATTTATACAAATATAAATAATTTAAATACAAAAATTAACAACAATGCTACATATTCATCTATATTAATTTTAAATATTAATTTATTTTAGACGTTCAATTATTTACTAAATTTTAAAATTTTGTTACATAATTTTACTATAATATGATAGTATATATCAAATCATGTATCCCATATCAAAAACTTGATAGATATTCCTTTTTTACAAATATTCTTTTAGATAATTTAAATTTTTACAATGACCATAAATCTAGAATTATATATTCATATTTAATTAAGTAGAAAAAATCCAGTACTTCATTTTTCTTCATCAATAAATATTCAGTTTTCAACAATATTGGTAAATCTATCAGTGTAACAGTTAATTCACTTTTTTCACAAAATTAATTCAAAATTCATGGAACAAATGATGAACAATTTGAATACTAATCAAAGGTATGGTGGTTAAAAGAAATAATTTGGGATATGTAAGATTTTAATAATTGTTGAAAAAAGGTTTTACTATAGTTTTATATGTAATAGTTTGATAGAAAGCAGAATCATTAAGAAAAGATTAGTTGTTGTTCAAAATAATATCATTAAAATAAGATTAATTATTTTTTTAAAGTTATTTTAAAATTAGAGATAATTTTTTAAACATATAATAATCCAAATAGGATTTAATATGGGTAAAATCCAAATGACCCATAACCCATTAATTCTCTTCAATTAAGCATGTCATGTAGGAGTGAGAAACAATTCTGATTAAAATAACTACTTTCACATATATATATATATATGTATATATAATCTCCACAAATTTTCTTAATTTCCCAGAATTAATGGAACAACACATTGGTACCGTACAAGCTAGGTTATCTTTTTCCATTTAGACTCTCATTCTCTCAAGCAAGCAGCCCACAATGTGCGTTCAACTTCTGTAATTTTTCAACTTTTGAACCTTGTAGCTTGAATAGAGCTTCAAAGCTTGGTGCAGCCGAATCGTCTCGTTTCGGATCTTTAAGTGGTTTGATGATATCACTACATGTTGTAACATATGGAAAGAGCATGCTTCTTGCGCTATTATCTGATTGTCATCCTTTTGGAATCCATGCCTGTATTTTAGGGAAAATAGCTGTGTAAGTTTAGTCTCCAGTCTCATTTGTAAACTACGTAGAGTTTTTTACGTGACCATAATGATGTATGATAATATGATAAACAGTAATAGTAGAAATTGAATGAAGATCGATAAGTCTGAACCTACAAAAGTATTTGCCACATCCGAGCTCGTGAGGTGATCGGCATGCTTTGCTCAGTTTAATTGGATGAAGCTTTTGCTCCTGCGGTGTTTCCCGGTAAAGTTCAATCTGACGTTTAATAAACCAGCAGCAGCTCATAAATGATAAAAACAAGTCGAAGCGAAATAACGTTGGGTTTGTTTGGATAGTAAATTTATCCCAAATAATATTTTGTTTGCATCATAAATACATTTTCTAATCCGTCTTTTTATATGTTCAATCACCTTTTTATCTCACATACACCATATCACAAAAAGTGCTACAATAATTATTAGGCGGAAAAGTCTACTTTACTTGAAAAAAGGCATAATGAAAACGGTAAGATTAGCTCAATGACATGCAGCACTCGATCCTAACTTTTCATTTTTTGGGTCCCGCTAGCCGCTAGGGCTGACTGGGCCTCACGATAGCTGTAATTTGAATTTTGAACACGTAACATATAACTTGATTAGTATGGTCGAACTTATTAGTATTAGGCAAGTAGCGCTGGAGTACAAGGCTTTCCAGTGTTTAATGGACCGTTTATCTATTTGCTACTATTTCATCGTATCATAGAATTCATCGGTTCAACCAGTTGAATCCCAGTTAAACCATTAACCGGCTGAGCCGATCCTTTGCTGGGTTGATGGCCGAATTGGGCTTAAAAAACTATGCAACTGAACCTCTATGCGTTAATTTTTTTAAAAAAAAAACTTTAGACATTAATTGTTAGGATTAATTTTGTGCATACCGACAGTGTATAATACATTAACATCCTGAAATGCACGCCACCTAATATTAATTTAAATTTAAATTTTATTTTGCATGCATATATAAAGTTGCTAGCGTGTAAAATATTATTAATCCTAATTGTTATGGCGTCAACTACATAGTAAGAACTTGTCCGACATTGCTTCAATCGGATTAGAGAATCTATTTCCCCCCTAACATAAAAGATTAACCGAATCTAACGAATTATCATCCCATCTAATAGGCCATGTACTAAATCCAAACCCTTCTCAATGATTGAAAGTAATAGTTCAACCATTTTGGAATTTCCATTGAGCCATTTCAAAGACAACGCCGATGAATTTTCACAGTATATATTTCAAGACAGCTACAAAAAAAAAGACTTTTGAAATGCCCTGAAGAATTAATTATCCTAAACAAAAATAGCTCATGAAGAGCTCCGCTGCTCCAGGAGATTTGCATATTTTAGGGGGCCAAATGAGATGATTCATGAACAAAAGAAAAAAAAAAAAAGAGAAAGAAATTAAAGTGTCATTAGTAGAAATCCGCAGCAAAATTGCTTTCCCTATATATTAATCAAAAGGAAAGTAATAGGGGAACCCACAGAGCAAAAAGCAAAAGTAGAATATCCATAACTCATTCCCTTATTACAAAGCCAGAATGACGTGTAAGCGTGACACACCAGCGACATGCGACCGTTATCCCAACGTTCAGAAAAGCAAAATTTAAAAATATTGGCCCCTTCTGCCGCCTACTTGCCCGTTAGCCACCCTATCCTTCCTCTTCTTCATTCTTCACATCATCATTAAGTCGCTCATTCAAAACCCGTCTTCTATTCACGAGATTCTTGTGAATTGAGTAAAACCCAGAATTACTTCTCCCTTGAAGCTCTCTTTAATTCTACCTAACCTTGGTTTTCCTTCTTTCTTTCTTTTTTTTTTTATATTTTATTTTATTGTATATGAAATATATTGAAGTTACTTTCTTCATTGTTCCACTTTTTATTCTCTTCAGGGCCATTCTTGAATTTTTACAGTTTATGCTAAAATTTTAATCACGAAAATTCACAGCTGTTCAGCGATTGTGTTTCTTGAAAATTTTACTGTTCTTTACTCTTTTGGGCTTGATTTCTTGAAGAAATTATGGCTACATTAGCCCCAGGAATTTTATTGAAGCTACTAAATGGGATGAATTCAGGGGTCAAGCCCACGAATGAGCATAGGAGTTCACTTTTGCAGGTTACTGATATCGTCCCTGCAGATCTTGATGAGAAGAATCTTTGGCCCAAGCACGGGTTTTTCATCAAGGTTTCAGATTCTTCACATTCGATTTATGTTAGTCTACCTTTTGATCAAGATGACCTTGTTCTGAGTAACAAGATGCAGCTGGGGCAGTTTATCTATGTCGATAAATTGGAGCCTGGATCACCTGTTCCCATTGTCAAAGGTGCGAAATTAGTGCCCGGAAGACATCCATTAGTTGGCACTCCTGAACCTTTAATGGGGTTAAGAGAGAAGGGAGAGAAATTTGAGCAGAAAATCAATCCTAAATTTTCTGCTCCAAGAAGAGGGTCTTGGGGTACAGGGCCAAATGGGACAGATGCAGCTGCTTCTTCACCCCTGGTTTTAAAGCCAGTGCCTTTGGATTTCGATCAATGTACACCAGTGAAAGACAAGCCCAATTCTGTTAAATCTGGGGGCAATTTTCCAATGTCCCCGGTTATTCGAGGCAGAGCGAAGGATGGAACTGCAAATTCAGCCGTAAGATCATCTGTTGGTGGTGCCCTGTTGTCCAAAATGATGGATTCAAAAGGAGAAACCCCTTCGTTGGTTCGAAAAAGCTGTTTTACCCCTTCAATGCTAAAATTTCCCAGGAGCAAAAGCGTCTGCGATAGAGAACAGAGGATACCAAAAAGTCCCTTCAACTCAGCTGTAGGTACATTATTCTTCTTTGCTTAGTTGCATGACAGATTGCAGAAGGCCTAATATCTCTCTCTTTTGTTTAATTTTTTCGATACTCATTGTTCTACCTTAGGAAAAGAAAAGTTCAACTCCGCCCCCAAATTTAAGGAATGCAAGACAAGCAGCTTTTCCCCATGTTGGTGGAGATGCACAGAAAATTTCTGTACCGGCACAATCACAGTCTCATGATTCAGCCTCCAATAGTACCAGTCTTCCCATGAATTTACCCGGAAAGCTTAGCATGCTCGGGAAGGTAAACTTCCTAATTCAAGCATCTCCATTACTCAAAACGTGCTCTATTTTATACAGGGCGTTATGTACTAACATTGCCACTGATATATGCCTATCAGGAAGCTATGCAACAAAGGGAGGCGGCCCAGAAGATAGCACTTCAAGCACTAAGAGATGCTTCAGCCACTGAAAATCTCGTTCGATATCTGAAGTATGAGATAATTATCTTCTGATTGAATTGGAATTTATTGATCCCTATGAGTTGTAGTTAAATACTAATCCTACTAATCTTGTAGGATGTTTTCAAACCTGAACAAATCTGCTAGGCCAGATGCTCCATCACGCTGTTTTGATCAGTTTCTCGAGTTTCATAACCAGATTGCTCAAGCAATAGCAGAAATGGTGTCTATTCAAGCAGCGAGTGAAGTTGCTCAAGCGCCAACCGTAGAATCAAAAGAAAATGGTGAAAATTGTTCTGAAGAAAAGACCCCAATTTTGCATGAAATAATGCACAATGTAGACCAATCCCGGAACTCAGAGTCAACTGCCTCTAAAAGAAGAGCTGCACTTTACAAATCAATTGCTGTCTTTCCAGAAAGAAGTGATCAGAAATCAATTCTTGGGAAGCATTTGAGATCATCAATTCTCAGCCAGAAAGTGTCTTCGGAGAGAAAATGTTCGTCAGAGAATGATGAAAACAGGAAACCTGTTGCTGCTGCCGCTTCTGGCAGCAGCAGCCTATCCAATACAATCAAATTGGGAAGGCAGATAGAGACAGAAGCAGGAAACTGGTTTATGGATTTTCTAGAGAAAGCTTTGGAAAAAGGCCTGAAGAAATCAAAAGCAGAAAAGGAAATGGACGCTTCCAAAGTTCCCCAGTCACTTATATTAAAAGTTATCAACTGGGTAGAGGTGGAGCAGAGTGACCCTAGCAAGCGGCCGGTGCATCCCAGAGCAGCTCATATAGCTAGGAAGTTGAGGATCAAGATGAAGAACCCTTGATTGTGGATTGAGCAGATTAACTAAAACAATTTACAATTTGGATGACTTGCCAATATTTTCAGGATTTGTTAATATTTTCTTAGATGCAAATATTAATTTGTTTATTAGAAACTGGTGATTCCATTGTTTAATTGAGACGCAAGTTGTTCTTACGTCAGCCAAAGGATTCATGGGAATATGTTTTTCTGTAAGTTCCATATCTTATAACAAGAAGTCGTGTCAGGCAAAAGTTGCAATTTCAGCGAGCATTTATGGGCAACTACTACTACTACTACTTTTTGTTGTTGGGCATATTGCAACGCAACAGATCTTCTGTCTCACATCCTGTGCCACTTTCTATCCCACTTTTTATTATATTGTTATTTCTCCTACATAAACATCACGTTTTAGTTCTTTTTTGTTTCATTAAGATCCAATAACTATTAATTGAGTAATACACAAAATTTAACAAACTCAAAAAACCAAAATGCATAAAAAATGAGATTTTTTAATGAATTTTCTACTGTATTTTTTAATTTTCTATTATATATTGCTTTTTTGAAGCTACTGTATTATTACTCAAAATTTAACAAACTCAAAAAACCAAAATGCATAAAAAATGAGATTTTTTAATGAATTTTCTACTGTATTTTTTAATTTTCTATTATATATTGCTTTTTTGAAGCTACTGTATTATTTTTCATTCAATTAATAGTTATTGGATCTTAATGAAACAAAAAAGAACTAAAACGTGATGTTTATATAGGAGAAATAGCAATATAATAAAAAGTGGGATAGGAAGTGGCACAGAAGATCCGTTGCGATATTGCAACCTTGCCATATTTAAGATCAAAATGTTGAATTTCGATACTTTTTGTCTCAGAAGCACTATCCCAAGGAGTTAAACCAGAAAGCAAATCATAGTTCAAAACCAGAAAACAATCTGCGTTTGCCGGGAGTCGAACCCGGGTCTATTGCTTGGAAGGCAATTATCCTAACCGTTGGACTACAAACGCTTTTGTTTGTAACTTTGTGAAATCTTTCAAAACAATTTCAAGTAAAATCTTATTTCACTTTCTGATGGACCAGAGAATTTTAAGTAACTGTTGTTTTGAAATTGTCCTGAACTTCGTTTGGGAGTGGAGGATTTGGAGAGAAAAGAAAGGGAAAGAGGAGAAATTGAACATTTCGTTCGTTTGTTAGTTTTTATTAGGTTAATCATATTTTATCCCCTTAAAGAATATCCCATTTCTTAGTTTACCCCCTAATATTTAATTTTACTCACTTAACCCCTTTTAGGACAAAATTGCCCTTGCATTATTTTGACTTTTCATTTACCTTATTTTTCTTTCTTTTATTTCTTTTTCTCTTTCTTCTTTATTTAATTCTTCCTCTTTCCCACAAAAATTTTCACCTTAATGATTGAAATAAAAAAGGAGGAATTGCAGAGATCTATCTTCTCCTTAAATGATTAAAAAAATATTCAAAT